>NW_027517808.1:0-39517 GCF_048772815.1 Callospermophilus lateralis
TCTAAGAATTAACGCGTTTCCGAAATACCAGCAAATATTTTTTTACCCAATCTTGATGATACTTGGTGGTAATGATCAGTACACAAATCCCACTTGGCTCACCAAATTTTGTTCTTCTAGGTTGAAGCGTTCGTCTACAGTAGCAGTTTTTATATTTAGGTTTCCTCTGCTCTCTCCTATATAGATAGATGAACTTGGAACTCTAAATCCAACATGGTTCGTAGTAGCTCTTTGAAACTTGACAAAATAAAGGAGTTCTCAGTTTTGTCTCTATGGTTTGTTTCCTCTTCATAGCCCTAGGCAAAGACTGTTTCAAAGCACTTTCATTGAGAGGGGTTGTCAAGCTTCTAAGAATTAACGCATTTCCGAAATACCTGCAAATATTTGTTCACCCAATCTTGATGATACTTGGTTTTAATGATCAGTACACAAATCCCAATTGGCTCACCAAATTTTGTTCTTCGAGGTTGAAGCGTTCGTCTACAGTAGCATTTTTTATATTTAGGTTTTCCTCTGCTCTCTCCTATATAGATAGATGAATTTGGAACTCTAAATCCAACATGGTTTGTAGTAGCTCTTTGAAACTTGACAAAATAAAGGAGTTCTCAGTTTTGTCTCTATGGTTTGTTTCCTCTTCAAGTAGTCCTAGGCACAGACTCTGGAAAAGCACTTTCATTGAGAGGGGTTGCCAACCTTCTAAGAATTAACGAGTTTCCGAAATACCTGCAAATATTTTTTCACCTAATCTTGAGGATACTTGGTGGTAATGATCAGTACACAAATGCCACTTGGCTCACGAAATTTTGTTCTTCTAGCTTGAAGCGTTCGTCTACAGTAGCAGTTTTTATATTTATATTTCCATCTGCTCTCTCCTATATAGATAGATGAATTTGGAACTCTAAATCCAACATGGTTTGTAGTAGCTCTTTGAGACTTGACAAAATAAAAGAGTTCTCAGTTTTGTCTCTATGGTTTGTTTCCTCTTTAAGTAGCCCTAAGCACAGACTGTGGAAAAGCACTTTCATTGACAGGGGTTGTAAAGCTTCTAAGAATTAACGAGTTTCCAAAATACCAGAAAATATTTTTTCACCAAATCTTGATGATACTTGGTGGTAATGATCAGTACACAAATCCCACTTGGCTCACCAAATTTTGTTCTTCTAGGTTGAAGTGTTCGTCTACAGAATCAGTTTTTATATTTAGGCTTCCCTCTGCTCTGCACTATATAGATAGATGAATTTGAAACTCTAAATCCAACATGGTTTTTAGTAGCTCTTTGAATCTTCACAAAATAAAGGAGTTCTCAGTTTTGTCTCTATGGTTTGTTTCCTCTTCAAGTAGCCCTATTCACATACTGTGTAAAAGCACTTTCATTGATAGGGGTTTCCAACCTTCTAAGAATTAACGAGTTTCCGAAATACCAGCAAATATTTTTTCACCCAATCTATATGATACTTGGTGGTAATGATCAATACACAAATCCCACTTGGCTAACCAAATTATGTTCTTCTAGGTTGAAGCGTTCGTCTACAGTAGCAGTTTTTATATTTAGGATTCCCTCTGCTCTCTCCTATATAGATAGATGAATTTGGAACTCTAAATCCAACATGGTTCGTAGTAGCTCTTTGAAACTTGACAAAATAAAGGAGTTCTCAGTTTTGTCTAAATAGTTTGTTTCCTCTTTAAGTAGCCCTAAGCACCGACTGTAGAAAAGCACTTTCATTGAGAGGGGTTGTCAAGCTTCTAAGAATTAACGCATTTCCGAAATACCTGCAAATATTTTTTCACCTAATCTTGAGGATACTTGGTGGTAATGATCAGTACACAAATCCACTTGGCTCACCAAATTTTGTTCTTCTAGCTTGAAGCGTTCGTCTACAGTAGCAGTTTTTATATTTACGTTTCCTCTGCTCTCTCCTATATAGATAGATGAACTTGGAACTCTAAATCCAACATGGTTCGTAGTAGCTCTTTGAAACTTGACAAAATAAAGGAGTTCTCAGTTTTGTCTCTATGGTTTGTTTCCTCTTCATAGCCCTAGGCAAAGACTGTGGAAAAGCACTTTCATCGAGAGGGGTTGCCAAGCTTCTAAGAATTAACGAGTTTCCCAAATATCAACAAATATTTTTCACCCAATCTTGGTGATACTTGGTGGTAATGATCAGTACACAAATCCCACTTGGCTCACCAAATTTTGTTCTCCTAGGTTGAAGTGTTCATCTACAGAAGCAGTTTTTATATTTAGGATTCCATCTGCTCGGTCCTATATAGATAGATGAATTTGGAACTCTAAATCCAACATGGTTCGTAGTAGCTCTTTGAATCTTCACAAAATAAAGGAGTTCTCAGTTTTGTGTCTATGGTTTGTTTCCTCTTCAAGTAGCCCTAAGCACAGACTGTGGAAAAGCACTTTCATTGAGAGGGGTTGTCAAGAATCTAAGAATTAACGCATTTCCGAAATACCAGCAAATATTTTTTCACCCAATCTTGATGAAACTTGGTGGTAATGATCAGTACACAAATCCCACTTGGCTCACCAAATTTTGTTCTTCTAGGTTGAAGCGTTCATCTACAGTAATAGTTTTTATATTTAGTTTTCCCTCTGTTCTCTCCTATATAGATAGATGAATGTGGATCTCTAAATCCAACATGGTTTGTAGTAGCTCTTTGAAATTTGACAAAATAAAGGAGTTCTCAGTTTTGTCTCTATGGTTTGTTTCCTCTTTAAGTAGCCCTATGCACAGACTGTGGAAAAGCACTTTCATTGAGAGGGGTTGTCAAGCTTCTAAGAATTAACGAGTTTCCGAAATACCAGCATATATTTTTTCACCCAATCTTGATGATACTTGGTGGTAATGATCAGTACACAAATCCCACTTGGCTCACCAAATTTTGTTGTTCTAGGTTGAAGCGTTCATCAACAGAAGCAGTTTTTATATTTAAGATTCCCTCTGCTCTGTTCTATATAGATAGATGAATTTGCAACTCTAAATCCAACACGGTTCGTAGTAGCTCTTTGAAACTTCACAAAATAAAGGAGTTCTCAGTTTTGTCTCTACGGTTTGTTTGCTCTTCAAGTAGCCCTAAGCACAGACTGTTGAAAAGCACTTTCATTGAGAGGGGTTGTCAAGCTTCTAAGAATTAACACGTTTCTGAAATACCAGCATATATTTTTTCACCCAATCTTGATGATACTTGGTGGTAATGATCAGTACACAAATCCCACTTGGCTCACCAAATTTTGTTCTTCTAGGTTGAAGCGTTCGTCTACAGTAGCAGTTTTTATATTTAGGTTTCCCTCTGTTCTCTCCTATATAGATAGATGAATTTGGAACTCTAAATCCAACATGGTTTGTAGTAGCTCTTTGAAACTTGACAAAATAAAGGAGTTTTCAGTTTTGTCTCCATGGTTTGTTTCCTCTTTAAGTAACCCTAAGCACAGACTGTGTAAGCACTTTCATTGAGAGGGGTTGTCAAGCTTCTAAGAATTAACGAGTTTCCGAAATACCAGCAAATATTTTTTCACCCAATCTTGATGATACTTGGTGGTAATGATCAGTACACAAATCCCACTTGGCTCACCAAATTTTGTTCTTCTAGGTTGAAGCGTTCGTCTACAGAAGCAGTTTTGATATATAGGATTCCCTCTGATCTCTCCTATATAGATAGATGAATTTGGAACTCTAAATCCAACATGGTTAGTAGTAGCACTTTGAAACTTGACAAAATAAAGGAGTTCTCAGTTTTGTCTCTATGGTTTGTTTCCTCTTCAAGTAGCCCTAAGCACAGACTGTGAAAAAGCACTTTCATTGAGAGGGGTTGTCAATCTTCTAAGAATTAACGCGTTTCCGAAATACCAGCAAATATTTTTTCACCCAATCTTGATGATACTTGGTGGTAATGATCAGTACACAAATCCCACTTGGCTCACCAAATATTGTTCTTCTAGGTTGAAGCGTTCGTCTACAGTATCAGTTTTTATATTTAGGTTTCCCTCTGCTCTCTCCTATATAGATACATGAATTTGGAACTTTAAATCCAACATGGTTTGTAGTAGCTCTTTGAAACTTGAGAAAATGAAGGAGTTCTCAGTTTTGTCTCTATGGTTTGTTTCCGCCATGAGTAGCCCTAAGCACAACTGTGTAAAAGCACTTTCATTGAGAGGGGTTGCCAAGCTTCTAATAATTAACGAGTTTCCCAAATACGAGCAAACACTTTTTCACCCAATCTTGATGATACTTGGTGGTAATGATCAGTACACAAATCCCACTTGGCTCACCAAATTTTGTTCTTCTAGGTTGAAGCGTTCGTCTACAGAAGCAGTTTTTATATTGAGGATTCCCTCTGATCTCTCCTATATAGATAGATGAATTTGGAACTCTAAATCCAACATGGTTCGTAGTAGCTCTTTGAAACTTGACAAAATAAAGGAGTTCTCAGTTTTGTCTCTATGGTTTGTTTCCTCTTCAAGTAGCCCTAAGCACAGACTGTGGAAAAGCACTTTCATTGAGAGGGGTTGCCAAGCTTCCAAGAATTAACGAGTTTCCGAAATACCAGCAAATATTTTTTCACCCAATCTTGATGATACTTGGTGTTAATTATCAGTACACAAATCCCACTTGGCTCACCAAATTTTGTTCTTCTAGGTTGAAGCGTTCGTCTACAGTAGCAGTTTTTATATTTAGGTTTCCCTCTGTTCTCTCATATATAGATAGATGAATTTGGAAATCTAAATCCAACATGGTTCGTAGAAGCTCTTTGAAACTTGACAAAATAAAGGAGTTCTCAGTTTTGTCTCTATGGTTTGTTTCCTCTTCACATAGCCCTAGGCACAGACTGTGGAAAAGCACTTTCATTGAAAGGGTTGCCAAGCTTCTAAGAATTAACGAGTTTCCGAAATACCAGCAAATATTTTTTTTAACCCAATCTTGATGATACTTGGTGTTAATTATCAGTACACAAATCCCACTTGGCTCACCAAATTTTGTTCTTCTAGGTTGAAGCGTTCGTCTACAGTAGCAGTTTTTATATTTAGGTTTCCTTCTGTTCTCTCCAATATAGATAGATGAATTTGGAACTCTAAATCCAACATGGTTTTGAGTAGCTCTTTGAAACTTGACAAAATAAAGGAGTTCTCAGTTTTGTCTCTATGGTTTGTTTCCTCTTCAAGTAGCCCTAAGCACAGACTGTGGAAAAGCACTTTCATTGAGAGGGGTTGCCAAACTTCTAAGAATTAAAGAGTTTCCGAAATACCTGCAAATATTTTTTCACCCAATATTGATGATACTTGGTGGTAATGATCAGTACACAAATCCCACGTGGCTAACCAAACTTTGTTCTTCTAGGTTGAAGCGTTCGTCTACAGAAGCAGTTTTTATATTTAAGATTCCCTCTGCTCTGTTCTATATAGATAGATGAATTTGCAACTCTAAATCCAACACGGTTCGTAGTAGCTCTTTGAAACTTCACAAAATAAAGGAGTTCTCAGTTTTGTCTCTACGGTTTGTTTGCTCTTCAAGTAGCCCTAAGCACAGACTGTTGAAAAGCACTTTCATTGAGAGGGGTTGTCAAGCTTCTAAGAATTAACACTTTTCTGAAATACCAGCATATATTTTTTCACCCAATCTTGATGATACTTGGTGGTAATGATCAGTACACAAATCCCACTTGGCTCACCGAATTTTGTTCTTCTAGGTTGAAGCGTTCGTCTACAGTAGCAGTTTTTATATTTAGGTTTCCGTCTGTTCTCTCCTATATAGATAGATGAATTTGGAACTCTAAATCCAACATGGTTTGTAGTAGCTCTTTGAAACTTGACAAAATAAAGGAGTTTTCAGTTTTGTCTCCATGGTTTGTTTCCTCTTTAAGTTACCCTAAGCACAGACTGTGTAAGCACTTTCATTGAGAGGGGTTGTCAAGCTTCTAAGAATTAACGAGTTTCCGAAATACCAGCAAATATTTTTTCACCCAATCTTGATGATACTTGGTGGTAATGATCAGTACACAAATCCCACTTGGCTCACCAAATTTTGTTCTTCTAGGTTGAAGCGTTCGTCTACAGAAGCAGTTTTGATATGTAGGATTCCCTCTGATCTCTCCTATATAGATAGATGAATTTGGAACTCTAAATCCAACATGGTTAGTAGTAGCACTTTGAAACTTGACAAAATAAAGGAGTTCTCAGTTTTGTCTCTATGGTTTGTTTCCTCTTCAAGTAGCCCTAAGCACAGACTGTGAAAAAGCACTTTCATTGAGAGGGGTTGTCAATCTTCTAAGAATTAACGAGTTTCCGAAATACCAGCAAATATTTTTTCACCCAATCTTGATGATACTTGGTGGTAATGATCAGTACACAAATCCCACTTGGCTCACCAAATATTGTTCTTCTAGGTTGAAGCGTTCGTCTACAGTAGCAGTTTTTATATTTAGGTTTCCCTCTGCTCTCTCCTATATAGATACATGAATTTGGAACTTTAAATCCAACATGGTTTGTAGTAGCTCTTTGAAACTTGAGAAAATGAAGGAGGTCTCAGTTTTGTCTCTATGGTTTGTTTCCGCCCTAAGTAGCCCTAAGCACAGACTGTGTAAAAGCACTTTCATTGAGAGGGGTTGCCAAGCTTCTAATAATTAAAGATTTTCCCAAATACCAGCAAATATTTTTCACCCAATCTTGATGATACTTGGTGGTAATGATCAGTACACAAATCCCACTTGGCTCACCAAATTTTGTTCTTCTAGGTTGAAGCGTTCGTCTACAGAAGCAGTTTTTATATTGAGGATTCCCTCTGATCTCTCCTATATAGATAGATGAATTTGGAACTCTAAATCCAACATGGTTCGTAGTAGCTCTTTGAAACTTGACAAAATAAAGGAGTTCTCAGTTTTGTCTCTATGGTGTGTTTCCTCTTCAAGTAGCCCTAAGCACAGACTGTGGAAAAGCACTTTCATTGAGAGGGGCTGTCAAGATTCTAAGAATTAACGCGTTTCTGAAATACCAGCAAATATTTTTTCACCCAATCTTTATGATACTTGGTGGTAATGATCAGTACACAAATCCCACTTGGCTCAGGAAATTTTGTTCTTCTAGGTTGAAGCGTTCATGTACAGTAGCAGTTTTTTATTTAGGTTTCCTTCTGTTCTCTCCTATATAGATAGATGAATTTGGAACTCTAAATCCAACATGGTTTGTAGTAGCTCTTTGAAACTTTACAAAATAAAGGAGTTCTCATTTTTGTCTCTATGGTTTGTTTCCTCTTCAAGTAGCCCTCAGCGCAGACTGTGGAAAAGCACTTTCATTGAGAGGGCTTGCGAAGCTTCTAAGAATTAACGAGTTTCCGAAGTACCAGCAAATATTTTTTCACCCGATCTTGATGATACTTGGTGGTAATGATTAGTACACAAATCCCACTTGGCTCACGAAATTTGTACTTCTCGGTTGAAGCGTTCGTGTACAGTAGCACTTTTTATTATTAGGTTTCCTTGTGTTCTCTCCTATATAGATAGATGAATTTGGAACTCTAAATCCAACATGGTTTGGAGTAGCTCTTTGAAACTTGACAAAATAAAGGAGTTCTCAGTTTTGTCTCTATGGTTTGTTTCCTCTTTAAGTAGCCCTAAGCACAGACTGTGGAAAAGGACTTTCATTGAGAGGGGTTGCCAAACTTCTAAGAATTAAAGAGTTTCCGAAATACCTGCAAATATTTTTTCACCCAATATTGATGATACTTGGTGGTAATGATCAGTACACAAATCCCACGTGGCTCACCAAACTTTGTTCTTCTAGGTTGAAGCGTTCGTCTACAGAAGCAGTTTTTATATTTAAGATTCCCTCTGCTCTGTCCTATATAGATAGATGAATTTGCAACTCTAAATCCAACACGGTTCGTAGTAGCTCTTTGAAACTTCACAAAATAAAGGAGTTCTCAGTTTTGTCTCTACGGTTTGTTTCCTCTTCAAGTAGCCCTAAGCACAGACTGTTGAAAAGCACTTTCATTGAGAGGGGTTGTCAAGCTTCTAAGAATTAACACGTTTCCGAAATACCAGCATATATTTTTTCACCCAATCTTGATGGTACTTGGTGGTAATGATCAGTACAAAAATCCCACTTGGCTCACCAAATTTTGTTCTTCTAGGTTGAAGCGTTCGTCTACAGTAGCAGTTTTTATATTTATATTTCCATTTGCTCTCTCCTATATAGATAGATGAATTTGGAACTCTAAATCCAACATGGTTTGTAGTAGCTCTTTGAAACTTGACAAAATAAAGGAGTTCTCAGTTTTGTCTCTATGGTTTGTTTCCTCTTCAAGTAGCCCTAGGCACAGACTGTGGAAAAGCACTTTCATTGAGAGGGGTTGCCAAGCTTCTAAGAATTAACGAGTTTCCCAAATACCAGCAAATATTTTTTTCACCCAATCTTGATGATACTTGGTGGTAATGATCAGTACACAAATTTCACATGGCTCACCAAATTTTGTTCTTCTAGGTTGAAGCGTTCATCTACAGTAGTAGTATTTATATTTAGTTTTCCCTCTGTTCTCTCCTATATAGATAGATGAATTTGGAACTCTAAATCCAACATGGTTTGTAGTAGCTCTTTGAAACTTTACAAAATAAAGGAGGTCTTAGTTTTGTCTCCATGGTTTGTTTCCCCTTCAAGTAGCCCTCAGCACAGACTGTGGAAAAGCACTTTCATCGAGAGGGGTTGCCAAGCTTCTAAGAATTAACGATTTTCCGAAATACCAGCAAATATTTTTTCACCCGATCTTGATGATACTTGGTGGTAATGATTAGTACACAAATCCCACTTGGCTCACGAAATTTTGTTCTTCTCGGTTGAAGCGTTCGTGTACAGTAGCAGTTTTTATATTTTGTTTTCCCTCTGTTCTCTCCTATATAGATAGATGAATTTGGAACTCTAAATCCAACATGGTTTGTAGTAGCTTTTTGAAACTTGACAAAATAAAGGAGTTCTCAGTTTTGTCTCTATGGATTTTTTCCTCTTCAAGTAGCCTTAGGCACAGACTGTGGAAAAGCACTTTCATTTAGATGGGTTGCAAAGTTTCTAAGAATTAACGAGTTTCCGAATTACGAGCAAACACTTTTTCACCCAGTCTTGATAATACTGTGTGGTAATGATCAGTACACAAATCCCACTTGGCTCACCAAATTTTGTTCTTCTAGGTTGAAGCGTTCGTCTACAGTAGCAGTTTTTATATTTAGATTTCCTCTGCTCTCTCCTATATAGATAGATGAATTTGGAACTCTAAATTAAACATGGTTCGTCGTAGCTCTTTGAAACTTGAAAAAATAAAGGAGTTCTACGTTTTTTCTCTATGGTTTGTTTCCTCTTCAAGTAGCCCTAGGCACAGACTTGGAAAAGCAATTTCATTGAGAGGGGTTGCCAAGCTTCTAAGAATTAACGAGTTTCCCAAATACCAGCAAATATTTTTCACCCAATCATGATGATACTTGGTGGTAATGATCAGGACACAAATCCCACTTGGCTCACCAAATTTTGTTCTTCTAGGTTGAAGCGTTCATCTACAGTAGTAGTTTTTATATTTTGTTTTCCCACTGTTCTCCCCTATATAGATAGATGAAGTTGGAACACTAAATCCAACATGGTTTGTAGTAGCTCTTTGAAACTTTACAAAATAAAGGAGTTCTCAATTTTGTCTCTATGGTTTGTTTCCTCTTCAAGTAGCCTTCAGCACAGATTGTTTAAAAGCACTTTCATTGAGAGGGGTTGCCACGCTTCTAAGAATTAATGAGTTTCCGAAATACCAGCAAATATTTTTTCACCCGATCTTGATGATACTTGGTGGTAATGATTAGTACACAAATCCCAATTGGCTCACGTAATTTTGTTCTTCTAGGTTGAAGCGTTCGTGTACAGTAGCAGTTTTTATATTTAGGTTTCCTTCTGTTCTCTCCTATATAGATAGATGAATTTGGAACTCTAAATCCAACATGGTTTGTAGTAGCTCTTTGAAACTTGACAAAATAAAGGAGTTCTCAGTTTTGTCTCTATGGTTTGTTTCCTCTTCAAGTAGCCATAGGCACAGTTTGTGGAAAAGCACTTTCATTGAGATGGGTTGCCAAGCTTCTAAGAATTAACGAGTTTCCGAAATACGAGCAAACACTTTTTCACCCAATCTTGATGATACTTTGTGGTAATGATCAGTACACAAATCCCACTTGGCTCACCAAATTTTGTTCTTCTAGGTTGAAGCGTTCATCTACAGTAGCAGTTTTTATATTTAGGTTTCCTCTGCTTTCTCCTATATAGATAGATGAATTTGGAACTCTAAATCCAACATGGTTCATAGTAGCTCTTTGAAACTTGACAAAATAAAGGAGTTCTCAGTTTTGTCTCTATGGTTTGATTCCTCTTCAAGTAGCCCTAGGCACAGACTGTAGAAAAGCAATTTCATTGAGAGGGGTTTCCAAGCTTCCAAGAATTAACGAGTTTCCGAAATACCAGCAAATATTTTTTCACCCAATCTTGATGATACTTGGTGGTAATGATCAGTACACAAATCCCATTTGGCTCACCAAATTTTGTTCTTCTAGGTTGAAGCGTTCGTCTACAGTAGCAGTTTTTATATTTAGGTTTCCCTCTGTTCTCTCATATATAGATAGATGAATTTGGAAATCTAAATCCAACATGGTTCGTAGAAGCTCTTTGAAACTTGACAAAATAAAGGAGTTCTCAGTTTTGTCTCTATGGTTTGTTTCCTCTTCACATAGCCCTAGGCACAGACTGTGGAAAAGCACTTTCATTGAAAGGGGTTGCCAAGCTTCTAAGAATTAACGAGTTTCCGAAATACCAGCAAATATTTTTTTCACCCAATCTTGATGATACTTGATGGTAATGATCAGTACACAAATTCCACTTGGATCACCAAATTTTGTTCTTCTAGGTTGAAGCGTTCATCTACAGTAGTAGTTTTTATATTTAGTTTTCCCACTGTTCTCTCTTATATATATAGATGAATTTGGAACTCAAAATTCAACATGGTTAGTAGAAGCTCTTTGAAACTTGACAAAATAAAGGAGTTCTCAGTTTTGTCTCTATGGTTTGTTTTCTCTTTAAGTAACCCTATGCACAGACTGTGGAAAAGCACTTTCACTGAGAGGGGTTGCCAACCTTCTAAGAATTAACGAGTTTCCGAAATACCTGCAAATATTTTTTCACCCAATCTTGATGATACTTGGTGGTAATGATCAGTACACAAATCCCACTTGGCTCACCAAATTTTGTTCTTCTAGATTGAAGCGTTCGTCTACAGTAGCAGTTTTTATATTTAGGTTTCCCCCTGTTCTGTCCTATACAGATAGATGAATTTGGAAATCTAAATCCAACATGGTTCGTAGAAGCTCTTTGAAACTTGACAAAATAAAGGAGTTCTCAGTTTTGTGTCTATGGTTTGTTTCCTCTTCCTAGCCCTAGGCACAGACTGTGGAAAAGCACTTTCATTGAGAGGGGTTGCCAAGCTTCTAAGAATTAACGAGTTTCCCAAATACCAGCAAATATTTTTTTCACCCAATCTTGATGATACTTGGTGGTAATGATCAGTACACAAATTTCACTTGGCTCACCAAATTTTGTTCTTCTAGGTTGAAGCGTTCATCTACAGTAGTAGTATTTATATTTAGTTTTCCCTCTGTTCTCTCCTATATAGATAGATGAATTTGGAACTCTAAATCCAACATGGTTTGTAGTAGCTCTTTGAAACTTTACAAAATAAAGGAGGTCTTAGTTTTGTCTCCATGGTTTGTTTCCCCTTCAAGTAGCCCTCAGCACAGACTGTGGAAATGCACTTTCATCGAGAGGGGTTGCCAAGCTTCTAAGAATTAACGATTTTCCGAAATACCAGCAAATATTTTTTCACCCGATCATGATGATACTTGGTGGTAATGATTAGTTCACAAATCCGACTTGGCTCACCAAATTTTGTTCTTCTAGGTTGAAGCGTTCGTGTACAGTAGCAGTTTTTATATTTAGGTTTCCTTCGGTTGTGTCCTATATAAATAGATGAATTTGGAACTCTAAATCCAACATGGTTTGTTGTAGCTCTTTGAATCTTGACAAATAAAGGAGTTCTCAGTTTTGTCTCTATGGTTTGTTTCCTCTTCAAGTAGCCTATGCACAGACTGAGGAACATCACTCTCATCGAGAGGGGTTGCCAACCTTCTAAGAATTAACGAGTTTCCGAAATACCTGCAAATATTTTTTCACCCAATCTTGATGATACTTGGTGGTAATGATCAGTACACAAGTCCCACTTGGGTCACCAAATTTTGTTCTTCTAGGTTGAAGCGTTCGTCTATAGTAGCAGTTTTATATTTAGGTTTCCACCTGCTCTCTCCTATACAGATAGATGAATTTGGAACTCTAAATCCAACATGGTTTGTAGTAGCTCTTTAAAACTTGACAAAATAAAGGAGTGCTCAGTTTTGTCTCTATGCTTTGTTTCCTCTTTAAGTAGCCCGATGCACAGACTGTGTAAAAGCACTTTCATTGAGAGTGGTTGTCGAGCTCCTAAGAATTAACGAGTTCCAAAATACCAGCAAATATTTTTTCACCCAATCTTGATGATACTTGGTGGTAATGATCAGTACACAAATCTCACTTGGCTCAACAAATTTTGTTCTTGTAGGTTGAAGCATTCGTCTATAGTAGCAGTTTTTATATTTAGGATTTCCTCTTCTCTCCTATATAGATAGATGAATTTTACTCTAAATCCATCATGGTTCGTAGTAGCTCTTTGAAACATGACAAAATAAAGGAGTTCTCAGTTTTGTCTCTATGGTTTGTTTCCTCTTTAAGTAGCCCTAAGCACAGACTGAGTAAAAGCACTTTCATTGAGAGGGGTTGCCTACCTTCTAAGAATTAACAAGTTTCCGAAATACGAGCGAACACTTTTTCACCCAATCTTGATGATACTTGGTGGTAATGATCAGTACATAAATCCCACTTGGCTCACCAAATTTTGTTCTTCTAGGTTGAAGCGTTCGTCTACAGTAGTAGTTTTTATATTTAGGTTTCCATCTGCTCTCTCCTATATAGAGGGATGAATTTGGAACTCTAAATCGAACCTGGTTTGTAGTAGCTCTTTGAAACTTGACAAAATAAAGGAGTGCTCAGTTTTGTCTCTATGCTTTGTTTCCTCTTTAAGTAGTCCTATGCACAGACTGTGGAAAAGCACTTTCATTGAGAGGGGTTGCCAAGCTTCTAAGAATTAACGAGTTTCCGAAATACCAGCTAATATTTTTTCACCCAATCTTGAGGATTCTTGGTGGTAATGAACAGTACTCAAATCCCACTTGGCTCACCAAATTTTGTTCTTCTAGGTTGAAGCGTTCGTCTACAGTAGCAGTTTTTATATTTAGGTTTCCCTCTGTTCTCTCCTATATAGATAGATGAATTTGGAAATCTAAATCCAACATGGTTCGTAGTAGCTCTTTGAAACTTGACAAAATAAAGGAGTTCTCAGTTTTGTCTCTATGGTTTGTTTCCTCTTCAAGTAGCCCTAGGCTCAGACTGTGGAAAAGCACTTTCATTGAGAGGGGTTGCCAAGCTTCTAAGAATTAACGAGTTTCCGAAATACCAGCAAATATTTTTTTCACCCAATGTTGATGATACTTGGTGGTAATGATCAGTACACAAGTCTCATTTGGCTCACCAAATTTTGTTCTTCTAGGTTGAAGCGTTCGTCTATAGTAGCAGTTTTTATATTTAGGATTCCCTCTTCTCTCCTATATAGATAGATGAATTTGGAACTGTAATCCAACATGGTTTGTAGTAGCTCTTTGAAACTTGACAAAATAAAGGAGTTCTCAGTTTTGTCTCGATGGTTTGTTTCCTCTTCAAGTAGCCCTCAGCACAGACTGTGGAAAAGCACTTTCATTGAGAGAAGTTTCCAAGCTTCTAAGAATTAACGATTTTCCGAAATACCAGGAAATATTTTTTCACCCGATCTTGATGATACTTGGTGGTAATGATTAGTACACAAATCCCACTTGGCTCACCAAATTTTGTTCTTCTAGATTGAAGCGTTCGTGTACAGTAGCAGTTTTTATATTTAGGTTTCCATCTGCTCTCTCCTATATAGATAGATGAATTTGGAACTCTAAATCCAACATGGTTTGTAGTAGCTCTTTGAAACTTGACAAAATAAAGGAGTGCTCAGTTTTGTCTCTATGCTTTGTTTCCTCTTTAAGTAGCCCTATGCACAGACTGTGTAAAAGCACTTTCATTGAGAGGAGTTGTCAAGATTCTAAGAATTAACGCGTTTCCGAAATACCAGCAAATATTTTTTTACCCAATCTTGATGATACTTGGTGGTAATGATCAGTACACAAATCCCACTTGGCTCACCAAATTTTGTTCTTCTAGGTTGAAGCGTTCGTCTACAGTAGCAGTTTTTATATTTAGGTTTCCTCTGCTCTCTCCTATATAGATAGATGGATTTGGAACTCAAAATCCAACATGGTTCGTAGTAGCTCTTTGAAACTTGACAAAATAAAGGAGTTCTCAGTTTTGTCTAAATAGTTTGTTTCCTCTTTAAGTAGCCCTAAGCACCGACTGTAGAAAAGCACTTTCATTGAGAGGGGTTGTCAAGCTTCTAAGAATTAACGCATTTCCGAAATACCTGCAAATATTTTTTCACCCAATCTTGATGATACTTGGTTTTAATGATCAGTACACAAATCCCACTTGGCTCACCAAATTTTATTCTTCTAGGTTGAAGCGTTCGTCTACAGTAGCAGTTTTTATATTTAGGTTTCCCTCTGTTCTCTCCAATATAGATAGATGAATGTGGAACTCTAAATCCAACATGGTTTGTAGTAGCTCTTTGAAACTTGACAAAATAAAGGAGTTCTCAGTTTTGTCTCTATGGTTTGTTTCCTCATCAAGTAGTCCTAGGCACATACAGTGGAAAAGCACTGTCATTGAGAGGGGTTGCCAACCTTCTAAGAATTAACGAGTTTCCGAAATACCTGCAAATATTTTTTCACCTAATCTTGAGGATACTTGGTGGTAATGATCAGTACACAAATCCCACTTGGCTCACCAAATTTTGTTCTTCTAGCTTGAAGCGTTCGTCTACAGTAGCAGTTTTTATATTTAGGTTTCCTCTGCTCTCTCCTATATAGATAGATGAACTTGGAACTCTAAATCCAACATGGTTCGTAGTAGCTCTTTGAAACTTGACAAAATAAAGGAGTTCTCAGTTTTGTCTCTATGGTTTGTTTCCTCTTCATAGCCCTAGGCAAAGACTGTGGAAAAGCACTTTCATCGAGAGGGGTTGCCAAGCTTCTAAGAATTAACGATTTTCCCAAATATCAACAAATATTTTTCACCCAATCTTGATGATACTTGGTGGTAATGATCAGTACACAAATCCCACTTGGCTCACCAAATTTTGTTCTTCTAGGTTGAAGTGTTCATCTACACAAGCAGTTTTTATATTTAGGATTCCCTCTGCTCTGTCCTATATAGATAGATGAATTTGGAACTCTAAATCCAACATGGTTCGTAGTAGCTCTTTGAATCTTCACAAAATAAAGGAGTTCTCAGTTTTGTCTCTATGGTTTGTTTCCTCTTCAAGTAGCCCTAAGCACAGAATGTGGAAAAGCACTTTCATTGAGAGGGGTTGTCAAGAATCTAAGAATTAACGCATTTCCGAAATACCAGCAAATATTTTTTCACCCAATCTTGATGAAACTTGGTGGTAATATCAGTACACAAATCCCACTTGGCTCACCAAATTTTCTTCTTCTAGGTTGAAGCGTTCATCTACAGTATTAGTTTTAAATTTAGTTTTCCCTCTGTTCTCTCCTATATAGATAGATGAATGTGGATCTCTAAATCCAACATGGTTTGTAGTAGCTCTTTGAAACTTGACAAAATAAAGGAGTTCTCAGTTTTGTCTCTATGGTTTGTTTCCTCTTTAAGTAGCCCTAAGCACAGACTGTGGAAAAGCACTTTCATTGAGAGGGTATGTCAAGCTTCTAAGAATTAACGAGTTTCCGAAATACCAGCAAATATTTTTTCACCCAATCTTGATGATACTTGGTGGTAATGATCAGTACACAAATCCCACTTGGCTCACCAAATTTTGTTGTTCTAGGTTGAAGCGTTCATCTACAGAAGCAGTTTTTATATTTAGGATTCCCTCTGCTCTGTCCTAAATAGATAGATGAATTTGGAACTCTAAATCAAACATGGTTCGTAGTAGCTCTTTGAAACTTCACAAAATAAAGGAGTTCTCAGTTTTGTCTCTATGGTTTGTTTCCTCTTCAAGTAGCCCTAAGCACAGACTGTGGAAAAGCACTTTCATTGAGAGGGGTTGTCAAGCTTCTAAGAATTAACGCATTTCCGAAATACCAGCAAATAGTTTTTTACCCGATCTTGATGAAACTTGGTGGTAATGATTAGTACACAAATCCCACATGGCTCACGAAATTTTGTTCTTCTCGGTTGAAGCGTTCGTGTACAGTAGCACTTTTTATTATTAGGTTTCCTTATGTTCTCTCCTATATAGATAGATGAATTTCGAACTCTAAATCGAACATGGTTTGTAGTAGCTCTTTGAAACTTGACAAAATAAAGGAGTTCTCAGTTTTGTCTCTATGGTTTGTTTCCTCTTCAAGTAGCCCTAGGCACAGACTGTGGAAAAGCACTTTCATTGAGAGGGGTTGCCAACCTTCTAAGAATTAACGAGTTTCCGAAATACCTGCAAATATTTTTTCACCCAATCTTGATGATACTTGGTGGTAATGATGAGTACACAAATCCCACTTGGCAAACCAAATTTTGTTCTTCTAGGTTGAAGTGTTCGTCTACAATAGCAGTTTTTATACTTGGGTTTCCCTCTGCTCTTTCCTATATAGATAGATGAATTTGGAACTCTAAATCCAACATGGTTCGTAGTAGCTCTTTGAAACTTGACAAAATAAAGGAGTTCTCAGTTTTTTCTAAATAGTTTGTTTCCTCTTTAAGTAGTCCTAAGCACCGACTGTAGAAAAGCACTTTCATTGAGAGGGGTTGTCAAGCTTCTAAGAATTAACGCATTTCCGAAATACCTGCAAATATTTTTTCACCCAATCTTGATGATACTTGGTTTTAATGATCAGTACACAAATCCCACTTGGCTCACCAAATTTTGTTCTTCTAGGTTGAAGCGTTCGTCTACAGTAGCAGTTTTTATATTTAGGTTTCCCTCTGTTCTCTCCTATATAGATAGATGAATTTGGAACTCTAAATCCAACTTGGTTTGTAGTAGCTCTTTGAAACTTGACAAAATAAAGGAGTTCTCAGGTTTGTCTCTATGGTTTGTTTCCTCATCAAGTAGTCCTAGGCACAGACAGTGGAAAAGCACTGTCATTGAGAGGGGTTGCCAAGCTTCTAAGAATTAACGAGTTTCCCAAATATCAACAAATATTTTTCACCCAATCTTGATGATACTTGGTGGTAATGATCAGTACACAAATCCCACTTGGCTCACCAAATTTTGTTCTTCTAGGTTGAAGTGTTCATCTACAGAAGCAGTTTTTATATTTAGGATTCCCTCTGCTCTGTCCTATATAGATAGATGAATTTGGAACTCTAAATCCAACATGGTTCGTAGTAGCTCTTTGAATCTTCACAAAATAAAGGAGTTCTCAGTTTTGTCTCTATGGTTTGTTTCCTCTTCAAGTAGCCCTAAGCACAGACTGTGGAAAAGCACTTTCATTGAGAGGGGTTGTCAAGAATCTAAGAATTAACGCATTTCCGAAATACCAGCAAATATTTTTTCACCCAATCTTGATGAAACTTGGTGGTAATGATCAGTACACAAATCCCACTTGGCTCACCAAATTTTCTTCTTCTAGGTTGAAGCGTTCATCTACAGTATTAGTTTTAAATTTAGTTTTCCCTCTGTTCTCTCCTATATAGATAGATGAATGTGGATCTCTAAATCCAACATGGTTTGTAGTAGCTCTTTGAAACTTGACAAAATAAAGGAGTTCTCAGTTTTGTCTCTATGGTTTGTTTCCTCTTTAAGTAGCCCTAAGCACAGACTGTGGAAAAGCACTTTCATTGAGAGGGTATGTCAAGCTTCTAAGAATTAACGAGTTTCCGAAATACCAGCAAATATTTTTTCACCCAATCTTGATGATACTTGGTGGTAATGATCAGTACACAAATCCCACTTGGCTCACCAAATTTTGTTGTTCTAGGTTGAAGCGTTCATCTACAGAAGCAGTTTTTATATTTAGGATTCCCTCTGCTCTGTCCTAAATAGATAGATGAATTTGGAACTCTAAATCAAACATGGTTCGTAGTAGCTCTTTGAAACTTCACAAAATAAAGGAGTTCTCAGTTTTGTCTCTATGGTTTGTTTCCTCTTCAAGTAGCCCTAAGCACAGACTGTGGAAAAGCACTTTCATTGAGAGGGGTTGTCAAGCTTCTAAGAATTAACGCATTTCCGAAATACCAGCAAATAGTTTTTTACCCGATCTTGATGAAACTTGGTGGTAATGATTAGTACACAAATCCCACATGGCTCACGAAATTTTGTTCTTCTCGGTTGAAGCGTTCGTGTACAGTAGCACTTTTTATTATTAGGTTTCCTTATGTTCTCTCCTATATAGATAGATGAATTTCGAACTCTAAATCGAACATGGTTTGTAGTAGCTCTTTGAAACTTGACAAAATAAAGGAGTTCTCAGTTTTGTCTCTATGGTTTGTTTCCTCTTCAAGTAGCCCTAGGCACAGACTGTGGAAAAGCACTTTCATTGAGAGGGGTTGCCAACCTTCTAAGAATTAACGAGTTTCCGAAATACCTGCAAATATTTTTTCACCCAATCTTGATGATACTTGGTGGTAATGATCAGTACACAAATCCCACTTGGCAAACCAAATTTTGTTCTTCTAGGTTGAAGTGTTCGTCTACAATAGCAGTTTTTATACTTGGGTTTCCCTCTGCTCTTTCCTATATAGATAGATGAATTTGGAACTCTAAATCCAACATGGTTCGTAGTAGCTCTTTGAAACTTGACAAAATAAAGGAGTTCTCAGTTTTGTCTAAATAGTTTGTTTCCTCTTTAAGTAGTCCTAAGCACCGACTGTAGAAAAGCACTTTCATTGAGAGGGGTTGTCAAGCTTCTAAGAATTAACGCATTTCCGAAATACCTGCAAATATTTTTTCACCCAATCTTGATGATACTTGGTTTTAATGATCAGTACACAAATCCCACTTGGCTCACCAAATTTTGTTCTTCTAGGTTGAAGCGTTCGTCTACAGTAGCAGTTTTTATATTTAGGTTTCCCTCTGTTCTCTCCTATATAGATAGATGAATTTGGAACTCTAAATCCAACTTGGTTTGTAGTAGCTCTTTGAAACTTGACAAAATAAAGGAGTTCTCAGGTTTGTCTCTATGGTTTGTTTCCTCATCAAGTAGTCCTAGGCACAGACAGTGGAAAAGCACTGTCATTGAGAGGGGTTGCCAAGCTTCTAAGAATTAACGAGTTTCCCAAATATCAACAAATATTTTTCACCCAATCTTGATGATACTTGGTGGTAATGATCAGTACACAAATCCCACTTGGCTCACCAAATTTTGTTCTTCTAGGTTGAAGTGTTCATCTACAGAAGCAGTTTTTATATTTAGGATTCCCTCTGCTCTGTCCTATATAGATAGATGAATTTGGAACTCTAAATCCAACATGGTTCGTAGTAGCTCTTTGAATCTTCACAAAATAAAGGAGTTCTCAGTTTTGTCTCTATGGTTTGTTTCCTCTTCAAGTAGCCCTAAGCACAGACTGTGGAAAAGCACTTTCATTGAGAGGCGTTGTCAAGAATCTAAGAATTAACGCATTTCCGAAATACCAGCAAATATTTTTTTACCCAATCTTGATGAAACTTGGTGGTAATGATCAGTACACAAATCCCACTTGGCTCACCAAATTTTGTTCTTCTAGGTTGAAGAGTTCATCTACAGTATTAGTTTTAAATTTAGTTTTCCCTCTGTTCTCTCCTATATAGATAGATGAATGTGGATCTCTAAATCCAACATGGTTTGTAGTAGCTCTTTGAAACTTGACAAAATAAAGGAGTTCTCAGTTTTGTCTCTATGGTTTGTTTCCTCTTTAAGTAGCCCTAAGCACAGACTGTGGAAAAGCACTTTCATTGAGAGGGGTTGTCAAGCTTCTAAGAATTAACGAGTTTCCGAAATACCAGCAAATATTTTTTCACCCAATCTTGATGATACTTGGTGGTAATGATCAGTACACAAATCCCACTTGGCTCACCAAATTTTGTTGTTCTAGGTTGAAGCGTTCATCTACAGAAGCAGTTTTTATATTTAGGATTCCCTCTGCTCTGTCCTAAATAGATAGATGAATTTGGAACTCTAAATCAAACATGGTTCGTAGTAGCTCTTTGAAACTTCACAAAATAAAGGAGTTCTCAGTTTTGTCTCTATGGTTTGTTTCCTCTTCAAGTAGCCCTAAGCACAGACTGTGGAAAAGCACTTTCATTGAGAGGGGTTGTCAAGCTTCTAAGAATTAACGCATTTCCGAAATACCAGCAAATATTTTTTCACCCGATCTTGATGAAACTTGGTGGTAATGATTAGTACACAAATCCCACTTGGCTCACGAAATTTTGTTCTTCTCGGTTGAAGCGTTCGTGTACAGTAGCACTTTTTATTATTAGGTTTCCTTATGTTCTCTCCTATATAGATAGATGAATTTCGAACTCTAAATCCAACATGGTTTGTAGTAGCTCTTTGAAACTTGACAAAATAAAGGAGTTCTCAGTTTTGTCTCTATGGTTTGTTTCCTCTTCAAGTTGCCATAGGCACAGACTGTGGAAAAGCACTTTCATTGAGAGGGGTTGCCAACCTTCTAAGAATTAACGAGTTTCCGAAATACCTGCAAATATTTTTTCACCCAATCTTGATGATACTTGGTGGTAATGATCAGTACACAAATCCCACTTGGCTAACCAAATTTTGTTCTTCTAGGTTGAACCGTTCGTCTACAGTAGCAGTTTTTATATTTAGATTTCCATCTGCTCAATCCTATATAGATAGATGAATTTGGAACTCTAAATCCAACATGGTTTGTAGTAGCTCTATGAAACTTGACAAAATAAAGGAGTTCTCAGTTTTGTCTCTATGGTTTGTTTCCTCTTTTTGTAGACCTAAGCACAGACTGTGTAAAAGCACTTTCATTGAGAGGGGTTGTCAAGCTTCTAAGAATTAACGCGTTTCCAAAATACCAGCAAATATTTTTTCACCCAATCTTGATGATACTTGGTGGTAATGTTCAGTACACAAATCCCACTTGGCTCACCAAATTTTGTTCTTCTAGGTTGAAGCGTTCGTCTACAGAAGCAGTTTTTATATTTAGGATTCCCTCTGATCTCTCCTATATAGATAGATGAATTTGGAACTCTAAATCCAACATGGTTTGTAGTAGCTCTTTGAAACTTGACAAAATAAAGGAGTTCTCAGTTTTGTCTCAATGGTTTGTTTCCGCTTTAAGTAGCCCTAAGCACAGACTGTGTAAAAGCACTTTCATTGAGAGGGGTTGCAAAGCTTCTAATAATTAACGATTTTCCCAAATTCCAGCAAATATTTTTCACCCATTCTTGATGATACTTGGTGGTAATGATCAGTACACAAATCCCACTTGGCTCACAAAATTTTGTTCTTCTAGGTTGAAGCGTTCGTCTACAGTAGTAGTTTTTATATTTAGTTTTCCCTCCCTTCTCTCCTATATAGATAGATGAATGTGGAACTCTAAATCCAACATGGTTTGTAGTAGCTCTTTGAAACTTTACAAAATAAAGGAGTTCTCATTTTTGTCTCTATGGTTTGTTTCCTCTTCAAGTAGCCCTCAGCACAGACTGTGGAAAAGCACTTTCATTGAGAGGGGTTGCAAAGCTTCTAAGAATTAACGACTTCCCGAAATACCAGCAAATATTTTTTCACCCGATCTTGATGATACTTGGTGGTAATGATTAGTACACAAATCCAACTTGGCTCAGGAAATTTTGTTCTTCTAGGTTGAAGCGTTCGTGTACAGTAGCAGTTTTTTATTTAGGTTTCCTTCTGTTCTCTCCTATATAGATAGATGAATTTGGAACTCTAAATCCAACATGGTTAGTAGTAGCTCTTTGAAACTTGACAAAATAAAGGAGTTCTCAGTTTTGTCTCTATGGTTTGTTTCCTCTTCAAGTAGCCCTAGGCACAGACTGTGTAAAAGCACTTTCATTGAGAGGGGTTGCCAACCTTCTAAGAATTAACGAGTTTCCAAAATACCAGCAAATATTTTTTCACCCGATCTTGATGATACTTGGTGGTAATGATTAGTACACAAATCCCACTTGGCTCACGAAATTTTGTTCTTCTAGGTTGAAGCGTTCATATACAGTAGTAGTTTTTATATTTAGTTTTCCCTCTGTTCTCTCCAATATAGATAGATGAATGTGGATCTCTAAATCCAACATGGTTTGTAGTAGCTCTTTGAAACTTTACAAAATAAAGGAGTTCTCATTTTTGTCTCTATGGTTTGTTTCCTCTTCAAGTAGCCCTCAGCGCAGACTGTGAAAAAGCACTTTCATTGAGAGGGCTTGCCAAGCTTCTAAGACTTAACGAGTTTCCGAAGTACCAGCAAATATTTTTTCACCCGATCTTGATGATACTTGGTGGTAATGATTAGTACACAAAGCCTACTTGGCTCACGAAATTTGTACTTCTTGGTTGAAGCGTTCGTGTACAGTAGCACTTTTTATTATTAGGTTTCCTTGTGTTCTCTCCTATATAGATAGATGAATTTGGAACTCTAAATCCAACATGGTTTGTAGTAGCTCTTTGAAACTTGACAAAATAAAGGAGTTCTCAGTTTTGTCTCTATGGTTTGTTTAATCTTCAAGTAGCCCTAGGCACACACTGTGGAAAAGCACTTTCATTGAGAGGGGTTGCCAACCTTCTAAGAATTAACGAGTTTCTGAAATACCTGCAAATATTTTTTCACCCAATCTTGATGATACATGGTGGTAATGATCAGTACACAAATCCCACTTGGCTCACGATATTTTGTTCTTCTAGGTTGAAGCGTTCGTCTACAGTAGCAGTTTTTATATTTAGATTTCCATCTGCTCAATCCTATATAGATAGATGAATTTGGAACTCTAAATCCAACATGGTTTGTAGTAGCTCTTTGAAACTTGACAAAATAAAGGAGTTCTCAGTTTTGTCTCCATGGTTTGTTTCCTCTTTAAGTAGCCCTAAGCACAGACTGTGTAAAAGCACTTTCATTGAGAGGGGTTGTCAAGCTTCTAAGAATTAACGAGTTTCCGAAATACCAGCAAATATTTTTTCACCCAATCTTGATGATACTTGGTGGTAATGATCAGTACACAAATCCCACTTGGCTCACCAAATTTTGTTCTTCTAGGTTGAAGCGTTTGTCTACAGAAGCAGTTTTTATATGTAGGATTCCCTCTGATCTCTCCTGTATAGATAGATGAATTTGGAACTCTAAATCCAACATGGTTAGTAGTAGCTCTTTGAAACTTGACAAAATAAAGGAGTTCTCAGTTTTGTCTCTATGGTTTGTTTCCTCTTCAAGTAGCCCTAAGCACAGACTGTGAAAAAGCACTTTCATTGAGAGGGGTTGTCAATCTTCTAAGAATTAACAAGTTTCCGAAATACCAGCAAATATTTTTTCACCCAATCTTGATGATACTTGGTGGTAATGATCAGTACACAAATCCCACTTGGCTCACCAAATTTTGTTCTTCTAGGTTGAAGCGTTCGTCTACAGTAGCAGTTTTTATATTTAGGTTTCCCTCTGCTCTCTCCTATATAGATACATGAATTTGGAACTTTAAATCCAACATGGTTTGTAGTAGCTCTTTGAAACTTGACAAAATGAAGGAGTTCTCAGTTTTGTCTCTATGGTTTGTTTTCGCTTTAAGTAGCCCTAAGCACAGACTGTGTAAAAGCACTTTCATTGAGAGGGGTTGCCAAGCTTCTAATAATTAACGAGTTTCCCAAATACGAGCAAATATTTTTCACCCAATCTTGATGATACTTGGTGGTAATGATCAGTACACAAATCCCACTTGGCTCACCAAATTTTGTTCTTCTAGGTTGAAGCGTTCATCTACAGTAGTAGTTTTTATATTTAGTTTTTCCTCTGTTCTCTCCTATATAGATAGATGAATGTGGAACTCTAAATCCAACATGATTTGTAGTAGCTCTTTGAAACTTTACAAAATAAAGGAGTTCTCAGTTTTGTCTCTATGGTTTGTTTCCTCTTCAAGTAGCCCTAGGCACAGACTGTGGAAAAGCACTTTCATTGAGAGGGGTTGCCAAGCTTCTAAGAATTAACGAGTTTCCAAATACCAGCAAATACTTTTTCACCCAATCTTGATGATACTTGGTGGTAATGATTTGTACACAAATCCCACTTGGCTCAGCAAATTTTGTTCTTCTAGGTTGAAGCGTTCGTCTACAGTATCGGTTTTTATATTTAGTTTTCCCTCTGTTCTCTCTTATATACATAGATGAATTTGGAACTCTAAATTCAACAGGGTTTGTAGTATCTCTTTGAAACTTGACAAAATAAAGGAGTTCTCAGTTTTGTCTCTATGGTTTGTTTCCTCTTCAATAGCCCTAGGCACAGACTGTGGAAAAGCACTTTCATCGAGAGGGGTTGCCAAGCTTCTAAGAATTAACGAGTTTCCGAAATACCAGCAAATATTTTTTTACGCAATCTAGATGATACTTGGTGGTAATGATCAGTACACAAATCCCACTTGGCTCACCAAATTTTGTTCTTATAGGTTGAAGCGTTCGTGTACAGTAGCAGTTTTTATATTTAGGTTTCCTTCTGTTCTCTCCAATATAGATAGATGAATTTGGAACTCTAAATCCAACATGGTTTGGAGTAGCTCTTAGAAACTTGACAAAATAAAGGAGTTCTCAGTTTTGTCTCTATGGTTTGTTTCCTCTTCAAGTAGCCCTAAGCACAGACTGTGGAAAAGCACTTTCATTGAGAGGGGTTGCCAAACTTCTAAGAATTAACGAGTTTCCGAAATACCTGCAAATATTTTTTCACCCAATATTGATGATACTTGGTGGTAATGATCAGTACACAAATCTCACGTGGCTCACCAAACTTTGTTCTTCTAGGTTGAAGCGTTCGTCTACAGAAGCAGTTTTTATATTTAAGATTCCCTCTGCTCTGTTTATATAGATAGATGAATTTGCAACTCTAAATCCAACACGGTTCGTAGGAGCTCTTTGAAACTTCACAAAATAAAGGAGTTCTCAGTTTTGTCTCTATGGTTTGTTTCCTCTTCAAGTAGCCCAAAGCACAGACTGTGGAAAAGCACTTTCATTGAGAGGGGTTGTCAAGCTTCTAAGAATTAACGCGTTTCCGAAATACCAGCATATATTTTTTCAGCCAATCTTGATGATACTTGGTGGAAATGATCAGTACACAAATCCCACTTGGCTCACCCAATTTTGTTCTTCTAGGTTGAACCGTTCATCTACAGTAGTAGTTTTTATATTTAGTTTTCCCTCTGTTCTCTCCTATATAGATAGATGAATGTGGAACTATAAATCCAACATGGTTTGTAGTAGCTCTTTGAAACTTGACAAAATAAAGGAGTTCTCAGTTTTGTCTCTATGGTTTGTTTCCTCTTCAAGTTTCCCTAGGCACAGACTGTGGAAAAGCACTTTCATTGAGAGGGGTTGCCAACCTTCTAAGAATTAACGAGTTTTCGAAATACCAGCAAATATTTTTTCACCCGATCTTGATGATACTTGGTGGTAATGATCAGTACACAAATCCCACTTGGCTCACCAAATTTTGTTCTTCTAGGTTGAACCGTTCGTCTACAGTAGCAGTTTTTATATTTAGATTTGCATCTGCTCAATCCTATATAGTTAGATGAATTTGGAACTCTAAATCCAACATGGTTTGTAGTAGCTCTTTGAAACTTGACAAAATAAAGGAGTTCTCAGTTTTGTCTCTATGGTTTGTTTCCTCTTTATGTAGCCCTAAGCACAGACTGTGTAAAAGCACTTTCATTGAGAGGGGTTGTCAAGCTTCTAAGAATTAACGCGTTTCCGAAATACCAGCAAATATTTTTTCACCCAATCTTGATGATACTTGGTGGTAATTATCAGTACACAAATCCCACTTGGCTCACCAAATTTTGTTCTTCTAGGTTGACGCGTTCGTCTACAGTAGCAGTTTTTATATTTATATTTCCATCTGCTCTCTCCTATATAGATAGATGAATTTGGAACTCTAAATCCTACATGGTTTGTAGTAGCTCCTTGAAACTTGACAAAATAAAGGAGTTCTCAGTTTTGTCTCTATGGTTTGTTTCCTCTTTAAGTACCCCAAAGCACAGACTGTGGAAAAGCACTTTCATTGAGAGGGGTTGTCAAGCTTCAAAGAATTAACGAGTTTCCGAAATACCAGCAAATATTTTTTCACCCAATCTTGATGATACTTGTTGGTAATGATCAGTACACAAATCCCACTTGGCTCACCAAATTTTGTTCTTCTAGGTTGAAGCGTTCGTCTACAGAAGCAGTTTTTATATTTAGGATTCCCTCTGCTCTGTCCTAAATAGATAGATGAATTTTGAACTCTAAATCCAACAAGGTTCGTAGTAGCTCTTTGAAACTTCACAAAATAAAGGAGTTCTCAGTTTTGTCTCTATGGTTTGTTTCCTCTTCAAGTAGCCCTAAGCACAGACTGTGGAAAAGCACTTTCATCTAGAGGGGTTGTCAAGCTTCTAAGAATTAACGCATTTCCGAAATACCAGCAAATATTTTTTCACCCAATCCTGATGAAACTTCGTGGTAATGATCAGTACACAAATCCCACTTGGCTCAACAAATTTTGTTCTTCTAGGTTGAAGCGTTCATCTACAGTAGTAGTTTTTATATTTAGTTTTCCCTTTGTTCTCTCCTATATAGATAGATGAATGTGGAACTCTAAATCCAACATGGTTTGTAGTAGCTCTTTGCAACTTGACAAAATAAAGAAGTTCTCAGTTCTGTCTCTAATATTTGTTTCCTCTTCAAGTAGCCCTCAGCACAGACTTTGGAAAAGCACTTTCATTGAGAGAAGTTGCCAAGCTTCTAAGAATTAACGAGTTTCCGAAATACCAGCAAATATTTTTTCACCCAATCTTGATAATACTTGGTGCTAAAGATCAGTACACAAATCCCACTTGGCTCACCAAATTTTGTTCTTCTAGGGTGAAGCGTTCGTCTACAGTAGCAGTTTTTATATTTAGGTTTCCCTCTGCTCTCTCCTATATAGATAGATGAATTTGTAACTCTAAATCCAACATGGTTCGTAGTAGCTCTTTGAAACTTGACAAAATAAAAGAGTTCTCAGTTTTGTCTCTATGGTTTGTTTCCGCTTTAAGTAGCCCTAAGCACAGACTGTAAAAGCACTTTCATTGAGAGGGGTTGCCAAGCTTCTAATAATTAACGAGTTTCCCAAATACCAGCAAATATTTTTCACCCAATCTTGATGATACTTGGTGGTAATGATCAGTACACAAATCCCACTTGGCTCACCAAATTTTGTTCTTCTAGGTTTAAGCGTTCATCTACAGTAGTAGTTTTTATATTTAGTTTTCCCTCTGTTCTCTCCTATATAGATAGGTGAATGTGGAACTCTAAATCCAACATGATTTGTAGTAGCTCTTTGAAACTTGACAAAATAAAGGAGGTCTCAGTTTTGTCTCTATGGTTTTTTCATCTTCAAGTAGCCCTCAGCACAGACTGTGGAAAAGCACTTTCATTGAGAGGGGTTGCCAAGCTTCTAAGAATTAACGACTTCCCGAAATACCAGCAAATATTTTTTCACCCGATCTTGATGATATTTGGTGGTAATGATTAGTACACAAATCCAACTTGGCTCAGGAAATTTTGTTCTTCTAGGTTGAAGCGTTTGTGTACAGTAGCAGTTTTTTATTTAGGTTTTCTTCTGTTCTCTCCTATATAGATAGATGAATTTGGAACTCTAAATCCAACATGGTTAGTAGTAGCTCTTTGAAACTTGACAAAATAAAGGAGTTCTCAGTTTTGTCTCTATGGTTTGTTTCCTCTTCAAGTAGCCCTAGGCACAGACTGTGTAAAAGCACTTTCATTGATAGGGGTTGCCAACCTTCTAAGAATTAACGAGTTTCCAAAATACCAGCAAATATTTTTTCACCCGATCTTGATGATACTTGGTGGTAATGATTAGTACACAAATCCCACTTGGCTCACGAAATTTTGTTCTTCTAGGTTGAAGCGTTCATATACAGTAGTAGTTTTTATATTTAGTTTTCCCTCTGTTCTCTCCAATATAGATAGATGAATGTGGATCTCTAAATCCAACATGGTTTGTAGTAGCTCTTTGAAACTTTACAAAACAAAGGAGTTCTCATTTTTGTCTCTATGGTTTGTTTCCTCTTCAAGTAGCCCTCAGCGCAGACTGTGGAAAAGCACTTTCATTGAGAGGGCTTGCCAAGCTTCTAAGAATTAACGAGTTTCCGAAGTACCAACAAATATTTTTTCACCCGATCTTGATGATACTTGGTGGTAATGATTAGTACACAAAGCCTACTTGGCTCACGAAATTTGTACTTCTTGGTTGAAGCGTTCGTGTACAGTAGCACTTTTTATTATTAGGTTTCCTTGTGTTCTCTCCTATATAGATAGATGAATTTGGAACTCTAAATCCAACATGGTTTGTAGTAGCTCTTTGAAACTTGACAAAATAAAGGAGTTCTCAGTTTTGTCTCTATGGTTTGTTTAATCTTCAAGTAGCCCTAGGCACACACTGTGGAAAAGCACTTTCATTGAGAGGGGTTGCCAACCTTCTAAGAATTAACGAGTTTCCGAAATACCTGCAAATATTTTTTCACCCAATCTTGATGATACTTGGTGGTAATGATCAGTACACAAATCCCACTTGGCTCACGATATTTTGTTCTTCTAGGTTGAAGCGTTCGTCTACAGTAGCAGTTTTTATATTTAGATTTCCATCTGCTCAATCCTATATAGATAGATGAATTTGGAACTCTAAATCCAACATGGTTTGTAGTAGCTCTTTGAAACTTGACAAAATAAAGGAGTTCTCAGTTTTGTCTCTATGGTTTGTTTCCTCTTTAAGTAGCCCTAAGCACAGACTGTGTAAAAGCACTTTCATTGAAAGGGGTTGTCAAGCTTCTAAGAATTAACGAGTTTCCGAAATACCAGCAAATATTTTTTCACCCAATCTTGATGATACTTGGTGGTAATGATCAGTACTCAAATCCCACTTGGCTCACCAAATTTTGTTCTTCTAGGTTGAAGCGTTTGTCTACAGAAGCAGTTTTTATATGTAGGATTCCCTCTGATCTCTCCTGTATAGATAGATGAATTTGGAACTCTAAATCCAACATGGTTAGTAGTAGCTCTTTGAAACTTGACAAAATAAAGGAGTTCTCAGTTTTGTCTCTATGGTTTGTTTCCTCTTCAAGTAGCCCTAAGCACAGACTGTGAAAAAGCACTTTCATTGAGAGGGGTTGTCAATCTTCTAAGAATTAACACGTTTTCGAAATACCAGCAAATATTTTTTCACCCAATCTTGATGATACTTGGTGGTAATGATCAGTACACAAATCCCACTTGGCTCACCAAATTTTGTTCTTCTAGGTTGAAGCGTTCGTCTACAGTAGCAGTTTTTATATTTAGGTTTCCCTCTGCTCTCTCCTATATAGATACATGAATTTGGAACTTTAAATCCAACATGGTTTGTAGTAGCTCTTTGAAACTTGACAAAATGAAGGAGTTCTCAGTTTTGTCTCTATGGTTTGTTTTCGCTTTAAGTAGCCCTAAGCACAGACTGTGTAAAAGCACTTTCATTGAGAGGGGTTGCCAAGATTCTAATAATTAAGGAGTTTCCCAAATACGAGCAAATATTTTTCACCCAATCTTGATGATACCTGGTGGTAATGATCAGTACACAAATCCCACTTGGCTCACCAAATTTTGTTCTTCTAGGTTGAAGCGTTCATCTACAGTAGTAGTTTTTATATTTAGTTTTTCCTCTGTTCTCTCCTATATAGATAGATGAATGTGGAACTCTAAATCCAACATGATTTGTAGTAGCTCTTTGAAACTTTACAAAATAAAGGAGTTCTCAGTTTTGTCTCTATGGTTTGTTTCCTCTTCAAGTAGCTCTAGGCACAGACTGTGGAAAAGCACTTTCATTGAGAGGGGTTGCCAAGCTTCTAAGAATTAACGAGTTTCCAAATACCAGCAAATACTTTTTCACCCAATCTTGATGATACTTGGTGGTAATGATTTGTACACAAATCCCACTTGGCTCAGCAAATTTTGTTCTTCTAGGTTGAAGCGTTCGTCTACAGTATCGGTTTTTATATTTAGTTTTCCCTCTGTTCTCTCTTATATACATAGATGAATTTGGAACTCTAAATTCAACAGGGTTTGTAGTATCTCTTTGAAACTTGACAAAATAAAGGAGTTCTCAGTTTTGTCTCTATGGTTTGTTTCCTCTTCAATAGCCCTAGGCACAGACTGCTGTGGAAAAGCACTTTCATCGAGAGGGGTTGCCAAGCTTCTAAGAATTAACGAGTTTCCGAAATACCAGCAAATATTTTTTACGCAATCTAGATGATACTTGGTGGTAATGATCAGTACACAAATCCCACGTGGCTCACCAAACTTTGTTCTTCTAGGTTGAAGCGTTCGTCTACAGAAGCAGTTTTTATATTTAAGATTCCCTCTGCTCTGTTTATATAGATAGATGAATTTGCAAACTCTAAATCCAACACGGTTCGTAGGAGCTCTTTGAAACTTCACAAAATAAAGGAGTTCTCAGTTTTGTCTCTATGGTTTGTTTCCTCTTCAAGTAGCCCAAAGCACAGACTGTGGAAAAGCACTTTCATTGAGAGGGGTTGTCAAGCTTCTAAGAATTAACGCGTTTCCGAAATACCAGCATATATTTTTTCAGCCAATCTTGATGATACTTGGTGGAAATGATCAGTACACAAATCCCACTTGGCTCACCCAATTTTGTTCTTCTAGGTTGAAGCGTTCATCTACAGTAGTAGTTTTTATATTTAGTTTTCCCTCTGTTCTCTCCTATATAGATAGATGAATGTGGAACTATAAATCCAACATGGTTTGTAGTAGCTCTTTGAAACTTGACAAAATTAAGGAGTTCTCAGTTTTGTCTCTATGGTTTGTTTCCTCTTCAAGTTTCCCTAGGCACAGACTGTGGAAAAGCACTTTCATTGAGAGGGGTTGCCAACCTTCTAAGAATTAACGAGTTTTTCGAAATACCAGCAAATATTTTTTCACCCGATCTTGATGATACTTGGTGGTAATGATCAGTACACAAATCCCACTTGCTCACCAAATTTTGTTCTTCTAGGTTGAACCGTTCGTCTACAGTAGCAGTTTTTATATTTAGATTTGCATCTGCTCAATCCTATATAGTTAGATGAATTTGGAACTCTAAATCCAACATGGTTTGTAGTAGCTCTTTGAAACTTGACAAAATAAAGGAGTTCTCAGTTTTGTCTCTATGGTTTGTTTCCTCTTTATGTAGCCCTAAGCACAGACTGTGTAAAAGCACTTTCATTGAGAGGGGTTGTCAAGCTTCTAAGAATTAACGGGTTCCGAAATACCAGCAAATATTTTTTCACCCAATCTTGATGATACTTGGTGGTAATTATCAGTACACAAATCCCACTTGGCTCACCAAATTTTGTTCTTCTAGGTTGACGCGTTCGTCTACAGTAGCAGTTTTTATATTTATATTTCCATCTGCTCTCTCCTATATAGATAGATGAATTTGGAACTCTAAATCCAACATGGTTTGTAGTAGCTCCTTGAAACTTGACAAAATAAAGGAGTTCTCAGTTTTGTCTCTATGGTTTGTTTCCTCTTTAAGTACCCCAAAGCACAGACTGTGGAAAAGCACTTTCATTGAGAGGGGTTGTCAAGCTTCTAAGAATTAACGAGTTTCCGAAATACCAGCACATATTTTTTCACCCAATCTTGATGATACTTGGTGGTAAATGATCAGTACACAAATCCCACTTGGCTCACCAAATTTTGTTCTTCTAGGTTGAAGCGTTCGTCTACAGAAGCAGTTTTTACATTTAGGATTCCCTCCTGCTCTGTCCTAAATAGATAGATGAATTTTGAACTCTAAATCCAACAAGGTTCGTAGTAGCTCTTTGAAACTTCACAAAATAAAGGAGTTCTCAGTTTTGTCTCTATGGTTTGTTTCCTCTTCAAGTAGCCCTAAGCACAGACTGTGGAAAAGCACTTTCATCTAGAGGGGTTGTCAAGCTTCTAAGAATTAACGCATTTCCGAAATACCAGCAAATATTTTTTCACCCAATCCTGATGAAACTTCGTGGTAATGATCAGTACACAAATCCCACTTGGCTCAACAAATTTTGTTCTTCTAGGTTGAAGCGTTCATCTACAGTAGTAGTTTTTATATTTAGTTTTCCCTTTGTTCTCTCCTATATAGATAGATGAATGTGGAACTCTAAATCCAACATGGATTGTAGTAGCTCTTTGCAACTTGACAAAATAAAGAAGTTCTCAGTTCTGTCTCTAATATTTGTTTCCTCTTCAAGTAGCCCTCAGCACAGACTTTGGAAAAGCACTTTCATTGAGAGAAGTTGCCAAGCTTCTAAGAATTAACGAGTTTCCGAAATACCAGCAAATATTTTTTCACCCAATCTTGATAATACTTGGTGCTAAAGATCAGTACACAAATCCCACTTGGCTCACCAAATTTTGTTCTTCTAGGGTGAAGCGTTCGTCTACAGTAGCAGTTTTTATATTTAGGTTTCCCTCTGCTCTCTCCTATATAGATAGATGAATTTGTAACTCTAAATCCAACATGGTTCGTAGTAGCTCTTTGAAACTTGACAAAATAAAAAGAGTTCTCAGTTTTGTCTCTATGGTTTGTTTCCGCTTTAAGTAGCCCTAAGCACAGACTGTGTAAAAGCACTTTCATTGAGAGGGGTTGCCAAGCTTCTAATAATTAACGAGTTTCCCAAATACCAGCAAATATTTTTCACCCAATCTTGATGATACTTGGTGGTAATGATCAGTACACAAATCCCACTTGGCTCACCAAATTTTGTTCTTCTAGGTTTAAGCGTTCATCTACAGTAGTAGTTTTTATATTTAGTTTTCCCTCTGTTCTCTCCTATATAGATAGATGAATGTGGAACTCTAAATCCAACATGATTTGTAGTAGCTCTTTGAAACTTGAAAAATAAGGGAGGTCTCAGTTTTGTCTCTATGGTTTTTTCCTCTTCAAGTAGCCCTCAGCACAGACTGTGGAAAAGCACTTTCATTGAGAGGGGTTGCCAAGCTTCTAAGAATTAACGACTTCCCGAAATACCAGCAAATATTTTTTCACCCGATCTTGATCATACTTGGTGGTAATGATTAGTACACAAATCCCACTTGGCTCACGAAATTTTGTTCTTCTAGGTTGAAGCGTTCGTGTACAGTAGCAGTTTTTATATTTAGGTTTCCTTCTGTTCTCTCCTATATAAATAGATGAATTTGGAACTCTAAATCCAACATGGTTTGTTGTAACTCTTTGAATCTTGACAAATAAAGGAGTTCTCAGTTATGTCTCTATGGTTTGTTTCCACTTCAAGTAGCCCTAGGCACAGACTGTGTAAAAGCACTTTCATTAAGAGGGGTTGCCAAGCTTCTAATAATTAACGATTTTCCCAAATTCCAGCAAATATTTGTCACCCAATCTTGATGATACTTGGTGGTAATGATCAGTACACAAATCCCACTTGGCTCACCAAATTTTGTTCTTCTAGGTTGAAGCGTTCGTCTACAGTAGTAGTTTTTATATTTAGGTTTCCATCTGCTCTCACCTATATTGATAGATGAATTTGGAACCCTAAATCCAACATGGTTTGTAGTAGCTCTTTGAAACTTGACAAAATAAAAGAGTTCTCAGTTTTGTCTCTATGGTTTGTTTCCTCTTTAAGTAGCCCTAAGCACAGACTGAGTAAAAGCACTTTCATTGAGAGGGGTTGCCTACCTTCTAAGAATTAACAAGTTTCCGAAATACGAGCGAACAATTTTTCACCCAATCTTGATGATAATTGGTGGTAATGATCAGTACATAAATCCCACTTGGCTCACCAAATTTTGTTCTTCTAGGTTGAAGCGTTCGTCTACAGTAGTAGTTTTTATATTTAGGTTTCCATCTGCTCTCTCCTATATAGATAGATGAATTTGGAACTCTAAATCCAACATGGTTTGTAGTAGCTCTTTGAAACTTGACAAAATAAAGGAGTGCTCAGTTTTGTCTCTATGCTTTGTTTCCTCTTTAAGTAGTCCTATGCACAGACTGTGGAAAAGCACTTTCATTGAGAGGGGTTGCCAAGCTTCTAAGAATTAACGAGTTTCCGAAATACCATCAAATATTTTTTCACCCAATCTTGAGGATACTTGGTGGTAATGAACAGTACACAAATCCCACTTGGCTCACCAAATTTTGTTCTTCTAGGTTGAAAGTGTTCATCTACAGAAGCAGTTTTTATATTTAGGATTCCCTCTGCTCTGTCCTATATAGATAGATGAATTTGCAAATCTAAATCCAACATGGTTCGTAGTAGCTCTTTGAATCTTCACAAAATAAAGGAGTTCTCAGTTTTGTCTCTATGGTTTGTTTGCTCTTCAAGTAGCCCTAAGCACAGACTGTGGAAAAGCACTTTCATTGAGAGGGGTTGTCAAGAATCTAAGAATTAACGCATTTCCGAAATACCAGCAAATATTTTTTCACCCAATCTTGATGAAACTTGGTGGTAATGATCAGTACACAAATCCCACTTGGCTCACCAAATTTTGTTCTTCTAGGTTGAAGCGTTCATCTACAGTAGTAGTTTTTATATTTAGTTTTCCCTCTGTTCTCTCCTATATAGATAGATGAATGTGGATCTCTAAATCCAACATGGTTTGTAGTAGCTCTTTGAAACTTGACAAAATAAAGGAGTTCTCAGTTTTGTCTCTATGGTTTGTTTCCTCTTTAAGTAGCCCTAAGCACAGACTGTGGAAAAGCACTTTCATTGAGAGGGGTTGTAAAGCTTCTAAGAATTAACGAGTTTCCGAAATACCAGCAAATATTTTTTCACCCAATCTTGATGATACTTGGTGGTAATGATCAGTACACAAATCCCACTTGGCTCACCAAATTTTGTTGTTCTAGGTTGAAGCGTTCATCTACAGAAGCAGTTTTTATATTTAGGATTCCCTCTGCTCTGTCCTAAATAGATAGATGAATTTGGAAATCTAAATCAAACAGGGTTCGTAGTAGCTCTTTGAAACTTCAGAAAATAAAGGAGTTCTCAGTTTTGTCTCTATGGTTTGTTTCCTCTTCAAGTAGCCCTAAGCACAGACTGTGGAAAAGCACTTTCATTGAGAGGGGTTGTAAAGATTCTAAGAATTAACGCGTTTCCGAAATACCAGCAAATATTTTTTCACTCAATCTTTATGATACTTGGTGGTAATGATCAGTACACAAATCCCACTTGGCTCACCAAATTTTGTTCTTCTAGGTTGAAGTGTTCGTCTACAATAGCAGTTTTTATATTTGAGTTTCCCTCTGCTCTTTCCTATATAGATAGATGAATTAGGAACTCTAAATCCAACATGGTTTGTAGTAGCTCTTTGAAACTTGACAAAATAAAGGCGTTCTCAGTTTTGTCTCAATGGTTTGTTTCCTCTTTAAGTAGCCCTAAGCACAGACTGTGTAAAAGCACTTTCATTGAGAGGGGTTGCCAAGCTTCTAATAATTAACGATTTTCCCAAATTCCAGCAAATATTTTTCACCCAATCTTGATGATACTTGGTGGTAATGATCAGTACACAAATCCCACTTGGCTCACCAAATTTTGTTCTTCTAGGTTGAAGCGTTCGTCTACAGTAGTAGTTTTTATATTTAGTTTTCCCTCTCTTCTCTCCTATATAGATAGATGAATGTGGAACTCTAAATCCAACATGGTTTGTAGTAGCTCTTTGAAACTTTACAAAATAAAGGAGTTCTCATTTTTGTCTCTATGGTTTGTTTCCTCTTCAAGTAGCCCTCAGCACAGACTGTGGAAAAGCACTTTCATTGAGAGGGGTTGCAAAGCTTCTAAGAATTAACGACTTCCCGAAATACCAGCAAATATTTTTTCACCCGATCTTGATGATACTTGGTGGTAATGATTAGTACACAAATCCCACTTGGCTCAGGAAATTTTGTTCTTCTAGGTTGAAGCGTTCGTGTACAGTAGCAGTTTTTTATTTAGGTTTCCTTCTGTTCTCTCCTATATAGATAGATGAATTTGGAACTCTAAATCCAACATGGTTTGTAGTAGCTCTTTGAAACTTGACAAAATAAAGGAGTTCTCCGTTTTGTCTCTATGGTTTGTTTCCTCTTCAAGTAGCCCTCAGCACAGACTGTGGAAAAGCACTTTCATTGAGAGAGGTTGCCAAGTTTCTAAGAATTAACGACTTCCCGAAATACCAGCAAATATTTTTTCACCCGATCTTGGTGATACTTGGTGGTAATGATTAGTACACAAATCCCACTTGGCTCACGAAATTTTGTTCTTCTAGGTTGAAGCGTTCGTGTACAGTAGCAGTTTTTATATTTAGGTTTCCTTCTGTTCTCTCCTATATAGATAGATGAATTTGGAACTCTAAATCCCACGTGGTTCGTAGTAGCTCTTTGAAACTTGACAAAATAAAGGAGTTCTCAGTTTTGTCTCTATGGTTTGTTTCCTCTTCAAGTAGCCCTAAGCACAGACTGTGGAAAACCACTTTCATTGAGAGGGGTTGCCAAGCTTCTAAGAATTAACGAGTTTCCGACATACCAGCAAATACTTTTTCACCCAATCTTGATGATACTTGGTGTAATGATTTGTACACAAATCCCACTTGGCTCAGCAAATTTTGTTCTTCTAGGTTGAAGCGTTCGTCTACAGTATCGGTTTTTATATTTCGTTTTCGCTCTGTTCTCTCTTATATACTTAGATGAATTTGGAACTCTAAATCCAACAGGGTTTGTAGTATCTCTTTGAAACTTGACAAAATAAAGTAGTTCTCAGTTTTGTCTCTATGGTTTGTTTCCTCTTCAATAGCCCTAGGCACAGACTGTGGAAAAGCACTTTCATCGAGAGGGGTTGCCAAGCTTCTAAGAATAACGAGTTTCCGAAATACCAGCAAATATTTTTTTACGCAATCTTGATGATACTTGGTGGTAATGATCATTACACAAATCCCACTTGGCTCACCAAATTTTGTTCTTATAGGTTGAAGCGTTCCTGTACAGTAGCAGTTTTTATATTTAGGTTTCCTTCTGTTCTCTCCAATATAGATAGATGAATTTGGAACTCTAAATCCAACATGGTTTGGAGTAGCTCTTTGAAACTTGACAAAATAAAGGAGTTCTCAGTTTTGTCTCCATTGTTTGCTTCCTCTTTAAGTAGCCCTAAGCACAGACTGTGTAAGCACTTTCATTGAGAGGGGTTGTCAAGCTTCTAAGAATTAACGAGTTTCCGAAATACCAGCAAATATTTTTTCACCCAATCTTGATGATACTTGGTGGTAATGATCAGTACACAAATCCCACTTGGCTCACCAAATTTTGTTCTTCTAGGTTGAAGCGTTCGTCTACAGAAGCAGTTTTTATATGTAGGATTCCCTCTGATCTCTCCTATATAGATAGATGAATTTGGAACTCTAAATCCAACATGGTTAGTAGTAGCACTTTGAAACTTGACAAAATAAAGGAGTTCTCAGTTTTGTCTCTATGGTTTGTTTCCTCTTCAAGTAGCCCTAAGCACAGACTGTGAAAAAGCACTTTCATTGAGAGGGGTTGTCAATCTTCTAAGAATTAACGCGTTTCCGAAATACCAGCAAATATTTTTTCACCCAATCTTGATGATACTTGGTGGTAATGATCAGTACACAAATCGCACTTGGCTCACCAAATATTGTTCTTCTAGGTTGAAGCGTTCGTCTACAGTAGCAGTTTTTTATATTTAGGTTTCCCTCTGCTCTCTCCTATATAGATACATGAATTTGGAACTTTAAATCCAACATGGTTTGTAGTAGCTCTTTGAAACTTGACAAAATGAAGGAGTTCTCAGTTTTGTGTCTATGGTTTGTTTCCGCTTTAAGTAGCCCTAAGCACAGACTGTGTAAAAGCACTTTCATTGAGAGGGGTTGCCAAGCTTCTAATAATTAACGATTTTCCCAAATTCCAGCAAATATTTTTCACCCAATCTTGATGATACTTGGTGGTAATGATTAGTACACAAATCCCACTTGGCTCAGGAAATTTTTTCTTCTAGGTTGAAGCGTTCGCGTACAGTAGCAGTTTTTTATTTAGGTTTCCTTCTGTTCTCTCCTATATAGATAGATGAATTTTGAACTCTAAATCCAACATGGTTTGTAGTAGCTCTTTGAAACTTTACAAAATAAAGGAGTTCTCAGTTCTGTCTCTAAGGTTTGTTTCCTCTTCAAGTAGCCCTCAGCACAGACTGTGGAAAAGCACTTTCATTGAGAGAAGTTGCCAAGCTTCTAAGAATTAAGGAGTTTCTGAAATACCAGCAAATATTTTTTCACCCGATCTTGATGATACTTGGTGGTAATGATCAGTACACAAATCCCACTTGGCGCACGGAATTTTGTTCTTCTAGGTTGAAGCGTTCGTCTAAGTAGCAGTTTTTATATTTAGATTTCCATCTGCTCAATCCTATATAGATAGATGAATTTTGAACTCTAAATCCAACATGGTTTGTAGTAGCTCTGTGAAACTTGACAAAATAAAGGAGTTTTCAGTTTTGTCTCCATGGTTTGTTTCCTCTTTAAGTAGCCCTAAGCACAGACTGTGTAAAAGCACTTTCATTGAGAGGGGTTGTCAAGCTTCTAAGAATTAACGAGTTTCCGAAATACCAGCAAATATTTTTTTCACCCAATCTTGATGATACTTGGTGGTAATGATCAGTACACAAATCCCACTTGGCTCACCAAATTTTGTTCTTCTAGGTTGAAGCGTTCGTCTACAGAAGCAGTTTTTATATGTAGGATTCCCTCTGATCTCTCGTATATAGATAGATGAATTTGGAACTCTAAATCCAACATGGTTAGTAGTAGCTCTTTGAAACTTGACAAAATAAAGGAGTTCTCAGTTTTGTCTCTATGGTTTGTTTCCTCTTCAAGTAGCCCTAAGCACAGACTGTGAAAAAGCACTTTAATTGAGAGGGGTTGTCAATCTTCTAAGAATTAACGCGTTTCCGAAATACCAGCAGATATTTTTTCACCCAATCTTGATGATACTTGGTGGTAATGATCAGTACACAAATCCCACTTGGCTCACCAAATTTTGTTCTTCTAGGTTGAAGCGTTCGTCTACAGTAGC
>NW_027517810.1:0-39514 GCF_048772815.1 Callospermophilus lateralis
ACTTTCATTGAGAGGGGTTGCCAAGCTTCTAAGAAATTACGAGTTTCCGAAATACCAGCAAATATTTTTTCACCCAATCTTGATGATACTTGGTGGTAATGATCAGTACACATATCCCACTTGGCTCACCAAATTTTGTTCTACGAGGTTGAAGCGTTCGTCTACAGTAGCAGTTTTTATATTTAGGTTTCCCTCTGTTCTCTCCTGTATAGATAGATGAATTTGGAACTCTAAATCCAACATGGTTTGTAGTAGCTCTTTGAAACTTGACAAAATAAAGGAGTTCTCAGTTTTGTCTCTATGGTTTGTTTCCTCTTCAAGTAGCCCTAGGCACAGACTGTGGAAAGCACTTTCATTGAGATGGGTTGCCATGGTTCTAAGAAATAACGAGTTTCCAAAATACCAGCAAATATTTTTTCAACCAAACTTGATGATACTTGGTGGTAATGATGAGAACACAAATCCCACTTGGCTCACCAAATTTTGATCTTCTATGTTGATGCGTTCATCTACAGTAGATGTTTTTATATTTAGGTTTCCCTCTGTTCTCTCCTACATAGATAGATGAATTTGGAACTCTAAATCCAACATGGTTTGTAGTAGCTCTTTGAAAGTTGACAAAATAAAGGAGTTCTCAGTTTTGTTTCTATGGTTTGTTTCCTCTTAAAGTATCCCTAGGCACAGACTGTGGAAAAGCACTTTCATTGAGAGGGGTTGCCAAGCTTCTACGAAATTACGAGTTTCTGAAATACCAGCAAATATTTTTTCACCCAATCTTGATGATACTTGGTGGTAATGATCAGTACCCAAATCCCACTTGGCTCACCAAATTTTGTTCTTCTAGGTTGAAGCGTTCGTCTACAGTAGCAGTTTTTATATTTAGGTTTCCCTCTGTTCTCTCCTATATAGATAGATGAATTTGGAATTCTCAATCCAACATGGTTTGTAGTAGCTCTTTGAAACTTGAAAAAATAAAGGAGTTCTAAGTTTTGTCTCTATGGTTTGTTCCCTCTTCAAGTAGCCCTAGGCACACACTGTGGAAGCACTTTCATTGAGATGGGTTGACATGCTTCTAAGAAATAACGAGTTTCCAAAATACCAGCAAATATTTTTTCACCCAATCTTGATGATACTTGGTGGTAATGATCAGTACACAAATCCCACGTGGCTCACCAAATTTTGTTCTTCTAGGTTGAAGCGTTCGTCTACAGTAGCAGTGTTTATATTTAAGTTTCCCTCTGTTCTCTCATATATAGATATATGAATTTGGAATTCTAAATCCAACATGGTTTGTAGTAGCTCTTTGAAACTTGACAAAATAAAGGAGTTCTCTGTTTTGTCTCTATGGTTTGTTTCCTCTTCAAGTAGCCCTAGGCACAGACTGTGGAAAAGCACTTTCATTGAGTGGGGTTGCCAAGCTTCTTAGAAATAACGAGTTTCCGAAATACCAGCAAATATTTTTTCACCCAATCTTTATGATACTTGGTGGTAATGATCAGTACACAAATCCCACGTGGCTCACCAAATTTTGTTCTTCTAGGTTGAAGCGTTCGTCTACAGTAGCAGTGTTTATATTTAAGTTTCCCTCTGTTCTCTCCTATATAGATAGATGAATTTGGAACTCTAAATCCAACATGGATTGTAGTAGCTCTTTGAAACTTGACAAAATAAAGGAGTTCTCAGTTTTGTCTCTATGGTTTGTTTTTTCTTCAAGTAGCCCTAGTCAAAGACTGTGGAAAAGCACTTTCATTGAGAGGGGTTGCCAAGCTTCTAAGAAATTACGAGTTTCCGAAATACCAGCAAATATTTTTTCACCCAATCTTGATGATACTTGGTGGTAATGATCAGTACACAAATACCACTTGGCTCACCAAATTTTGTTCTTCTAGGTTGAAGCGTTCGTGTACAGTAGCAGTTTTTATATTTAGGTTTCCCTCTGTTCTCTCCTATATAGATAGATGAATTTGGAACTCTAAACCAAACATGGATTGTAGTAGCTCTTTGAAACTTGACAAAATAAAGGAGTTCTCCGTTTTGTCTCTATGGTTTGTTTCCTCTTCAAGTAGCCCTAGGCACACACTGTGGAAAAGCACTTTCATTGAGAGTGGTTGCCAAGCTTCTAAGAAATATCGACTTTCCGAAATACCAGCAAATATTTTTTCACCCAATCTTGATGATACTTGTTACTAATGATCAGTACACAGATCCCACTTGGCTCACCAAATTTTGTTCTTCTAGGTTGAAGCGTTCGTCTACAGTAGCAGTTTTTATATTTAGGTTTCTCTCTGTTCTCTCCTATATAGATAGATGAATTTGGAACTCTAAATCCAACATGGATTGTAGTAGCTCTTTGAGACTTGACAAACTAAAGGAGTTCTCAGTTTTGTCTCTATGGTTTGTTTCTTCTTCAAGTAGCCCTAGGCACAGACTGTGGAAGCACTTTCATTGAGAGTGTCTGCCAGGCTTCTAAGAAATAACGAGTTTCCAAAATACCAGCAAATATTTTTTCACCCAATCTTGATGATACTTGGTGGTCATGATCAGTACACAAATCCCACTTGGCTCACCAAATTTTGTTCTTCTAGGTTGAAGCGTTCGTCTACAGTAGCAGTTTTTATATTTAGGTTTCCCTCTGTTCTCTCCTATATAGATAGATGAATTTGGAACTCTAAATCCAACATGGATTGTAGTAGCTCTTTGAAACTTGACAAAATAAAGGAGTTCTCAGTTTTGTCTCTATGGTTTGTTTTTTCTTCAAGTAGCCCTAGTCACAGACTGTGGAAAAGCACTTTCATTGAGAGGGGTTGCCAAGCTTCTAAGAAATTACGAGTTTCCGAAATACCAGCAAATATTTTTTCACCCAATCTTGATGATACTTGGTGGTAATGATCAGTACACAAATCCCACTTGGCTCACCAAATTTTGTTCTTCTAGGTTGAAGCGTTCGTCTACAGTAGCAGTTTTTATATTTAGGTTTCCCTCTGTTCTCTCCTATATAGATAGATGAATTTGGAACTCTAAACCCAACATGGATTGTAGTAGCTCTTTGAAACTTGACAAAATAAAGGAGTTCTCAGTTTTGTCTCTATGGTTTGTTTCCTCTTCAAGTAGCCCTAGGCACAGACTGTGGAAAAGCACTTTCATTGAGAGTGGTTGCCAAGCTTCTAAGAAATTACAAGTTTCCGAAATACCAGCAAATATTTTTTCACCCAAACTTGATGATACTTGGTGGTAATGATCAGTACACAAATTCCACTTGGCTCACCAAATTTTGTTCCTCTAGGTTGAAGCGTTCGTCTACAGTAGCAGTTTTTATACTTAGGTATCTCTCTGTTCTCTCCTATATAGATAGATGAATTTGGAACTCTAAATCCAACATGGATTGTAGTAGCTCTTTGAAACTTGACAAAATAAAGGAGTTCTCCGTTTTGTCTCTATGGTTTGTTTCCTCTTCAAGTAGCCCTAGGCACACACTGTGGAAAAGCACTTTCATTGAGAGTGGTTTCCCAGCTTCTAAGAAATATCGACTTTCCGAAATACCAGCAAATATTTTTTCACCCAATCTTGATGATACTTGTTACTAATGATCAGTACACAGATCCCACTTGGCTCACCAAATTTTGTTCTTCTAGGTTGAAGCGTTCGTCTACAGTAGCAGTTTTTATATTTAGGTTTCCCTCTGTTCTCTCCTATATAGATAGATGAATTTGGAACTCTAAATCCAACATGGATTGTAGTAGCTCTTTGAAACTTGACAAAATAAAGGAGTTCTCAGTTTTGTCTCTATGGTTTGTTTTTTCTTCAAGTAGCCCTAGTCACAGACTGTGGAAAAGCACTTTCATTGAGAGGGGTTGCCAAGCTTCTAAGAAATTACGAGTTTCCGAAATACCAGCAAATATTTTTTCACCCAATCTTGATGATACTTGGTGGTAATGATCAGTACACAAATACCACTTGGCTCACCAAATTTTGTTCTTCTAGGTTGAAGCGTTCGTCTACAGTAGCAGTTTTTATATTTAGGTTTCCCTCTGTTCTCTCCTGTATAGATAGATGAATTTGGAACTCTAAATCCAACATGGTTAGTAGTAGTTCTTTGAAACTTGAAAAAATAAAGGAGTTCTCAGTTTTGTCTCTATGGTTTGTTTCCTCTTCAAGTAGCCCTAGGCACAGACTGTGGAAAGCACTTTCATTGAGATGGGTTGCCAAGGTTCTAAGATAAACGAGTTTCCAAAATACCAGCCAATATTTTTTCACCCAAACTTGATGATACTTGGTGGTAATGATCAGAACACAAATACCACTTGGATCACCAAATTTTGATCTTCTATGTTGATGCGTTCATCTACAGTAGATGTTTTTATATTTAGGTTTCCCTCTGTTCTCTCCTATATAGATAGATGAATTTGGAACTCTAAATCCAACATGGTTTGTAGTAGCTCTTTGAAAGTTGAAAAAATAAACGAGTTCTCAGTTTTGTTTCTATGGTTTGTTTCCTCCTAAAGTATCCCTAGGCACAGACTGTGGAAAAGCACTTTCATTGAGAGTGGTTGCCAAGCTTCTAAGAAATTATGAGTTTCTGAAATACCAGCAAATATTTTTTCACCCAATCTTGATGATACTTGGTGGTAATGATCAGTACACAAATCCCACTTTTCTCACCAAATTTTGTTCTTCTAGGTTGAAGCATTCGTCTACAGTAGCAGTTTTCATATTTAGGTTTCCCTCTGTTCTCTCCTATATAGATAGATGAATTTGGAACTCTAAATCCAACATGGTTTGTAGTAGCTCTTTGAAACTTGACAAAATAAAGGAGTTCTCAGTTTTGTCTCTATGGTTTGTTTCCTCTTCAAGTAGCCCTAGGCACAGACTGTGGAAGCACTTTCATTTAGATCGGTTGACATGCTTCTAAGAAATAACGAGTTTCCAATATACCAGCAAATATTTTTTCACCCAATCTTGATGATACTTGGTGGTAATGATCAGTACACAAATCCCACATGGCTCACCAAATTTTGTTCTTCTAGTTTGAAGCGTTCGTCTACAGTAGCAGTTTTCATATTTAGGTTTCCCTCTGTTCTCTCATATATAGATATATAAATTTGGAATTGTAAATCCAACATGGTTTGTAGTAGCTCTTTGAAACTTGACAAAATAAAGGAGTTCTCAGTTTTGTCTCTATGGTTTCTTTCCTCTTCACGTAGCCCTAGTCACAGACTGTGGAAAAGCACTTTCATTGAGAGGGGTTGCCAAGCTTCTAAGAAATTACGAGTTTCCGAAATACCAGCAAATATTTTTTCACCCAATCATGATGATACTTGTTGCTAATGATCAGTACACAAATCCCACTTGGCTCACCAAATTATGTTCTTCTAAGTTGAACCGTTCGTCTACAGTAGCAGTTTTTGTATTAAGGTTTCTCTCTGTTCTCTCCTGAATAGATAGATGAATTTGGAACTCTAAATCCAACATGGTTTGTAGTAGCTCTTTGAAACTTGAAAAAATAAAGGAGTTCTCACTTTTGTATCTATGGATTGTTTCCACTCCATTAGCCCTAGGCACACACTGTGGAAAAGCACTTTCATTGAGATGGGTTGCCAAGCTTCTAAGAAATAACGAGTTTCCGAAATACCAGCAAATATTTTTTCACCCAATCTTGATGATACTTGGTGGTAATGATCAGTACACAAATCCCACTTGGCTCATCAAATATTGTTCCTCCAGGTTGAAGCGTTCGTCTACAGTAGCAGTTTTTATATTTAGGTTTCCCTCTGTTCTCTCCTATATAGATAGATGAATTTGGAACTCTAAATCCAACATGGATTGTAGTAGCTCTTTGAAACTTGACAAAATAAAGGAGTTCTCAGTTTTGTCTCTATGGTTTGTTTCCTCTTCAAGTAGCCCTAGTCACAGACTGTGGAAAAGCACTTTCATTGAGAGGGGTTGCCAAGCTTCTCAGAAATTACGATTTTCCGAATTACCAGCAAATATTTTTTCACCCAATCTTGATGATACTTGGTGGCAATGATCAGTACACAGATCCCACTTGGCTCACCAAATTTTGTACTTCTAGGTTGAAGCGTTCGTCTACAGTAGCAGTTTTTATATTTAGGTTTCACTCTGTTCTCTCATAGATAGGTAGATGAAATTGGAACTCTAAATCCAACATGGATTGTAGTAGCTCTTTGAAACTTGACAAAATAAAGGAGTTCTCAGTTTTGTCTCTATGGTTTGTTTCCTCTTCAAGTAGCCCTAGGCACACACTGTGGAAAAGCACTTTCATTGAGAGTGGTTGCCAAGCTTCTAAGAAATAACGAGTTTCCGAAATACCAGCAAATATTTTTTCACCCAATCTTGATGATACTTGGTGGCAATGATCAGTACACAGATCCCACTTGGCTCACCAAATTTTGTTCTTCTAGGTTGAAGCGTTCGTCTACAGTAGCAGTTTTTATATTTAGGTTTCACTCTGTTCTCTCATATAGAGGTAGATGAAATTGGAACTCTACATCCAACATGGTTTGTAGTAGCTCTTTGAACCTTGAAAAAATAAAGGAGTTCTCAGTTTTGTCTCTATGGTTTGTTTTCTCATCAAGTTGCCCTAGGCACAGACTGTGGAAAAGCACTTTCATTGAGAGGGGTTGCAAAGCTTCTAAGAAATAACGAGTTTCCGAAATACCAGCAAATATTTTTTCACCCAATCTTGAAGATACTTGTTGCTAATGACCAGTACACAAATCCCACTTGGCTCACCAAATTTTGTTCTTCTTGGTTGAAGCGTTCGTCTACAGTAGCAGTTTTTATATTTAGGTATTCCTCTGTTCTCTCCTGTATAGATAGATGAATTTGGAACTCTAAATCCAACATGGTTTGTAGTAGTTCTTTGAAACTTAACAAAATAAAGGAGTTCTCACTTTTGTCTCTATGGTTTGTTTCCTCTTCAAGTAGCCCTAGGCACAGACTGTGGAAAGCACTTTTATTGAGATGGGTTGCCAAGGTTCTAAGATAAACGAGTTTCCAAAATACCAGCCAATATTTTTTCACCCAAACTTGATGATACTTGGTGGTAATGATCAGAACACAAATCCCACTTGGCTCACCAAATTTTGATCTTCTATGTTGATGCGTTCATCTACAGTAGATGTTTTTATATTTAGGTTTCCCTCTGTTCTCTCCTATATAGATAGATGAATTTGGAACTCTAAATCCAACATGGTTTGTAGTAGCTCTTTGAAACTTGAAAAAATAAAGGAGTTCTCAGTTTTGTTTCTATGGTTTGTTTCCTCCTAAAGTATCCCTAGGCACAGACTGTGGAAAAGCACTTTCATTGAGAGTGGTTGCCAAGCTTCTAAGAAATTATGAGTTTCTGAAATACTAGCAAATATTTTTTCACCCAATCTTGATGATACTTGGTGGTAATGATCAGTACACAATTCCCACTTTTCTCACCAAATTTTGTTCTTCTAGGTTGAAGCATTCGTCTACAGTAGCAGTTTTTATATTTAGGTTTCCCTCTGTTCTCTCCTATATAGATAGATGAATTTGGAACTCTAAATCCAACATGGTTTGTAGTAGCTCTTTGAAACTTGAAAAAATAAAGGAGTTCTCAGTTTTGTCTCTATGGTTTGTTCCTCTTCAAGTAGCCCTAGGCACAGACTGTGGAAGCACTTTCATTTAGATGGGTTGACATGCTTCTAAGAAATAACGAGTTTCCAATATACCAGCAAATATTTTATCACCCAGTCTTGATGATACTTGGTGGTAATGATCAGTACACAAATCCCACGTGGCTTACCAAATTTTGTTCTTCTAGGTTGAAGCGTTCGTCTACAGTAGCAGTTTTTATATTTAGGTTTCCCTCTGTTCTCTCATATATAGATATATAAATTTGGAATTCTAAATCCAACATGGTTTGTAGTAGCTCTTTGAAACTTGACAAAATAAAGGAGTTATCAGTTTTGTCTCTATGGTTTGTTTCCTCTTCACGTAGCCCTAGTCACAGACTGTGGAAAAGCACTTTCATTCAGAGGGGTTGCCAAGCTTCTAAGAAATTACGAGTTTCCGAAATACCAGCAAATATTTTTTCACCCAATCATGATGATACTTGTTGCTAATGATCAGTACACAAATCCCACTTGGCTCACCAAATTATGTTCTTCTAGGTTGAACCGTTCGTCTACAGTAGCAGTTTTTGTATTAAGGTTTCTCTCTGTTCTCTCCTGTATAGATAGATGAATTTGGAACTCTAAATCCAACATGGTTTGTAGTAGCTCTTTGAAACTTGACAAAATAAAGGAGTTCTCAGTTTTGTATCTATGGATTGTTTCCACTTCTAGTAGCCCTAGGCACACACTGTGGAAAAGCACTTTCATTGAGATATGTTGCCAAGCTTCTAAGAAATAACGAGTTTCCGAAATACCAGCAAATATTTTTTCACCCAATCTTGATGATACTTGTTGCTAATGATCAGTACACAGATCCCACTTGGCTCACCAACTTTTGTTCTTCTAGGTTGAAGCGTTCGTCTACAGTAGCAGTTTTTATATTTAGGTTTCTCTCTGTTCTCTTCTATATAAATAGATAAATTTGGAACTCTAAATCCAACATGGATTGTAGTAGCTCTTTGAAACTTGACAAACTAAAGGAGTTCTCAGTTTTGTCTCTATGGTTTGTTTCTTCTTCAAGTAGCCCTAGGCACAGACTGTGGAAGCACTTTCATTGAGAGTGGTTGCCAGGCTTCTAAGAAATAACGAGTTTCCAAAATACGAGCAAATATTTTTTCACCCAATCTTGATGATACTTGGTGGTCATGATCAGTACACAAATCCCACTTGGCTCACCAAATTTTGTTCTTCTAGGTTGAAGCGTTCGTCTACAGTAGCAGTTTTTATATTTAGGTTTCCCTCTGTTCTCTCCTATATAGATAGATGAATTTGGAACTCTAAATCCAACATGGATTGTAGTTGCTCTTTGAAACTTGACAAAATAAAGGAGTTCTCAGTTTTGTCTCTATAGTTTGTTTCCTCTTCAAGTAGCCCTAGGTACACACTGTGGATAAGCACTTTCATTGAGAGGGGTTGCCAAGCTTCTAAGAAATAACGAGTTTCCGAAATACCAGCAAATATTTTTTCACCCAATCTTGATGATTCATGGTGGTAATGATAAGTACACAGATCCCACTTGGCTCACCAAATTTTGTTCTTTTAGGTTGAAGCGTTCGTCTACAGTAGCAGTTTTTATATTTAGGTTTCACTCTGTTCTCTCATATATAGGTAGATGAATTTGGAACTCTAAATCCAACATGGTTTGTAGTAGCTCTTTGAAACTTGACAAAATAAAAGAGTTCTCAGTTTTGTCTCTATGGATTGTTTCCTCTTCAAGTAGCCCTAGGCACACACTGTGGAAAAGCAATTTCATTGAGAGGGGTTGACAAGCTTCTAAGAAATAACGAGTTTCCGAAATACCAGCAAATATCTTTTCACCCAATCTTGATGATACTTGTTGCTAATGATCACTACACAAATCCCACTTGGCTCACCAAATTTTGTTCTTCTAGGTTGAAGCATTTGTCTACAGTAGCAGTTTTTATATTTAGGTTTCCCTATGTTCTCTCCTATAGAGATAGATGAATTTGGAACACTAAATCCAACATGGTTTGTAGTAGCTCTTTGAAACTTGACAAAATAAAGGAGTTCTCAGTTTTCTCTCTATGGTTTGTTTCCTCTTCAATAGCCCTAGGCACAGACTGTGGAAAAGCACTTTCATTGAGAGTGGTTGCCAAGCTTCTAAGAAATTACAAGTTTCCGAAATACCAGCAAATATTTTTTCACCCAATCTTGATGATACTTGGTGGTAATGATCAGTACACAAATCCCACTTGGCTCACCAAATTTTGTTCCTCTAGGTTGAAGCGTTCGTCTACAGTAGCAGTTTTTATATTTAGGTTTCTCTCTGTTCTCTCCTATATAGAGATGAATTTGGAACTCTAAATCCAACATGGATTGTAGTAGCTCTTTGAAACTTGACAAAATAAAGGAGTTCTCCGTTTTGTCTCTATGGTTTGTTTCCTCTTCAAGTAGCCCTAGGCACACACTGTGGAAAAGCACTTTCATTGAGAGTGGTTGCCAAGCTTCTAAGAAATATCGAGTTTCCGAAATACCAGCAAATATTTTTTCACCCAATCTTGATGATACTTGTTGCTAATGATCAGTACACAGATCCCACTTGGCTCACCAAATTTTGTTCTTCTAGGTTGAAGCGTTCGTCTACAGTAGCAGTTTTTATATTTAGGTTTCACTCTGTTCTCTCATATATAGGTAGATGAAATTGGAACTCTACATCCAACATGGTTTGTAGTAGCTCTTTGAAACTTGACAAAATAAAGGAGTTCTCAGTTTTGTCTCTATGGTTTGTTTTCTCTTCAAGTTGCCCTAGGCACAGACTGTGGAAAAGCACTTTCATTGAGAGGGGTTGCCAAGCTTCTAAGAAATAACGAGTTTCCGAAATACCAGCAAATATTTTTTCACCCAATCTTGATGATACTTGTTGCTAATGACCAGTACACAAATCCCACTTGGCTCACCAAATTTTGTTCTTCTAGGTTGAAGCGTTCGTCTACAGTAGCAGTTTTTATATTTAGGTTTCCCTCTGTTCTCTCCTGTATAGATAGATGAATTTGGAACTCTAAATCTAACATGGTTTGTAGTAGCTCTTTGAAACTTGACAAAATAAAGGAGTTCTCAGTTTTGTCTCTATGGTTTGTTTCCTCTTCAAGTACCCCTAGGCACAGACTGTGGAAAGCACTTTCATTGAGATGGGTTGCCAAGGTTCTAAGAAATAACGAGTTTCCAAAATACCAGCAAATATTTTTTCACCCAAACTTGATGATACTTGGTGGTAATGATCAGAACACAAATCCCACTTGGCTCACCAAATTTTGATCTTCTATGTTGATGCGTTCATCTACAGTAGAGGTTTTTATATTTAGGTTTCCCTCTGTTCTCTCCTATATAGATAGATGAATTTGGAACTCTAAATCCAACATGGTTTGTAGTAGCTCTTTGAAACTTGAAAAAATAAAGGAGTTCTCAGTTTTGTTTCTATGGTTTGTTTCCTCTTAAAGTATCCCTAGGCACAGACTGTGGAAAAGCACTTTCATTGAGAGTGGTTGCCAGGCTTCTAAGAAATTACGAGTTTCTGAAATACCAGCAAATATTTTTTCACCCAATCTTGATGATACTTGGTGGTAATGATCAGTACACAAATCCCACTTTTCTCACCAAATTTTGTTCTTCTAGGTTGAATCGTTCGTCTACAGTAGCAGTTTATATATTTAGGTTTCCCTCTGTTCTCTCCTATATAGATAGATGAATTTGGAACTCTAAATCCAACATGGTTTGTAGTAGCTCTTTGAAACTTGAAAAAATAAAGGAGTTCTCAGTTTTGTTTCTATGGTTTGTTTCCTCTTCAAGTAGCCCTAGGCACAGACTGTGGAAGCACTTTCATTGAGATGTGTTGACATGCTTCTAAGAAATCACGAGTTTCCAAAATACCAGCAAATATTTTTTCACCCAATCTTGATGATACTTGGTGGTAATGATCAGTACACAAATCCCACGTGGCTCACCAAATTTTGTTCTTCTAGGTTGAATCGTTCGTCTACAGTAGCAGTTTTTATATTTAGGTTTCCCTATGTTCTCTCATATATAGATATATGAATATGGAATTCTAAATCCAACATGGTTTGTAGTAGCTCTTTGAAACTTGACAAAATAAAGGAGTTATAAGTTTTGTCTCTATGGTTTGTTTCCTCTTCACGTAGCCCTAGTCACAGACTGTGGAAAAGCACTTTCATTCAGAGGGGTTGCCAAGCTTCTAAGAAATTACGAGTTTCCGAAATACCAGCAAATATTTTTTCACCCAATCATGATGATACTTGTTGCTAATGATCAGTACACAAATCCCACTTGGCTCACCAAATTATGTTCTTCTAGGTTGAACCGTTCGTCTACAGTAGCAGTTTTTGTATTAAGGTTTCTCTCTGTTCTCTCCTGTATAGATAGATGAATTTGGAACTCTAAATCCAACATGGTTTGTAGTAGCTCTTTGAAACTTGACAAAATAAAGGAGTTCTCAGTTTTGTATCTATGGATTGTTTCCACTTCTAGTAGCCCTAGGCACACACTGTGGAAAAGCACTTTCATTGAGATATGTTGCCAAGCTTCTAAGAAATAACGAGTTTCCGAAATACCAGCAAATATTTTTTCACCCAATCTTGATGATACTTGTTGCTAATGATCAGTACACAGATCCCACTTGGCCAACCAAATTTTGTTCTTCTACGTTGAAGCGTTCTTCTACAGTAGCAGTTTTTATATTTAGGTTTCTCTCTGTTCTCTTCTATATAAATAGATGAATTTGGAACTCTAAATCCAACATGGATTGTAGTAGCTCTTTGAAACTTGACAAAATAAAGGAGTTCTCACTTTTGTCTCTATGGTTTGTTTCTTCTTCAAGTAGCCCTAGGCACAGACTGTGGAAGCACTTTCATTGAGAGTGGTTGCCAGGCTTCTAAGAAATAACAAGTTTCCAAAATACCAGCAAATATTTTTTCACCCAAACTTGATGATACTTGGTGGTCATGATCAGTACACAAATCCCACTTTTCTCACCAAATTTTGTTCTTCTAGGTTGAAGCGTGCGTCTACAGTAGCAGTTTATATATTTAGGTTTCCCTCTGTTCTCTCCTATATAGATAGATGAATTTGGAACTCTAAATCCAATATGGATTGTAGTAGCTCTTTGAAACTTGACAAAATAAAGGTGTTCTCAGTTTTGTCTCTATAGTTTGTTTCCTCTTCAAGTAGCCCTAGGTACACACTGTGGATAAGCACTTTCATTGAGAGGGGTTGCCAAGCTTCTAAGAAATAACGAGTTACCGAAATACCAGCAAATATTTTTTCACCCAATCTTGATGATACTTGGTGGTAATGATAAGTACACAGATCCCACTTGGCTCACCAAATTTTGTTCTTCTAAGTTGAAGCGTTCGTCTACAGTAGCCGTTTTTATAATTAGGTTTCACTCTGTTCTCTCATATATAGGTAGATGAATTTGGAACTCTAAATCCAACATGGTTTGTAGTAGCTCTTTGAAACTTGACAAAATAAAAGAGTTCTCAGTTTTTTCTCTATGGATTGTTTCCTCTTCAAGTAGCCCTAAGCACACACTGTGGAAAAGCACTTTCATTGAGAGGGGTTGACAAGCTTCTAAGAAATAACGAGTTTCCGAAATACCAGCAAATATCTTTTCACCCAATCTTGATGATACTTGTTGCTAATGATCAGTACACAAATCCCACTTGGCTCACCAAATTTTGTTCTTCTAGGTTGAAGCATTTGTCTACAGTAGCAGTTTTTATATTTAGGTTTCCCTATGTTTTCTCCTATAGAGATAGATGAATTTGGAACACTAAATCCAACATGGTTTGTAGTAGCTCTTTGAAACTTGACAAAATAAAGGAGTTCTCAGTTTTGTCTCTATGGTTTGTTTCCTCTTCAAGTAGCCCTAGGCACAGACTGTGGAAAAGCACTTTCATTGAGAGTGGTTGCCAAGCTTCTAAGAAATTACAAGTTTCCGAAATACCAGCAAATATTTTTTCACCCAATCTTGATGATACTTGGTGGTAATGATCAGTACACAAATCCAACTTGGCTCACCAAATTTTGTTCCTCTAGGTTGAAGCGTTCGTCTACAGTAGCAGTTTTTATATTTAGGTTTCTCTCTGTTCTCTCCTATATAGAGATGAATTTGGAACTCTAAATCCAACATGGATTGTAGTAGCTCTTTGAAACTTGACAAAATAAAGGAGTTCTCCGTTTTGTCTCTATGGTTTGTTTCCTCTTCAAGTAGCCCTAGGCACACACTGTGGAAAAGCACTTTCATTGAGAGTGGTTGCCAAGCTTCTAAGAAATATCGAGTTTCCGAAATACCAGCAAATATTTTTTCACCCAATCTTGATGATACTTGTTGCTAATGATCAGTACACAGATCCCACTTGGCTCACCAAATTTTGTTCTTCTAGGTTGAAGCGTTCGTCTACAGTAGCAGTTTTTATATTTAGGTTTCACTCTGTTCTCTCATATATAGGTAGATGATTTTGGAACTCTAAATCCAACATGGTTTGTAGTAGCTCTTTGAAACTTGACAAAATAAAGGAGTTCTCAGTTTTTTCTCTATGGTTTGTTTTCTCTTCAAGTTGCCCTAGGCACAGACTGTGGAAAAGCACTTTCATTGAGAGGGGTTGCCAAGCTTCGAAGAAATAACGAGTTTCCGAAATACCAGCAAATATTTTTTCACCCAATCTTGATGATACTTGTTGCTAATGACCAGTACACAAATCCCACTTGGCTCCCCAAATTTTGTTCTTCTAGGTTGAAGCGTTCGTCTATAGTAGCAGATTTTATATTTAGGTTTCTCTCTGTTCTCTCCTATACAGAGATGAATTTGGAACTCTAAATCCAACATGGATTGTAGTAGCTCTTTGAAACTTGACAAACTAAAGGAGTTCTCAGTTTTGTCTCTATGGTTTGTTTCTTCTTCAAGTAGCCCTAGGCACAGACTGTGGAAGCACTTTCATTGAGAGGGGTTGCCAGGCTTCTAAGAAATAACAAGTTTCCAAAATACCAGCAAATATTTTTTCACCCAATCTTGATGATACTTGGTGGTCATGATCAGTACAAAAATCCCACTTGGCTCACCAAATTTTGTTCTTCTAGGTTGAAGCGTTCGTCTACAGTAGCAGTTTTTATATTTAGGTTTCCCTCCGTTCTCTCCTATACAGAGATGAATTTGGAACTCTAAGTCCAACATGGATTGTCGTAGCTCTAAGAAACTTGACAAACTAAAGGAGTTCTCAGTTTTGTCTCTATGGTTTGTTTCTTCTTCAAGTAGCCCTAGGCACAGACTGTGGAAGCACTTTCATTTAGATGGGTTGACATGCTTCTAAGAAATAACAAGTTTCCAAAATACCAGCAAATATTTTTTCACCCAATCTTGATGATACTTGGTGGTAATGATCAGTACACAAATTTCACTGGGCTCACCAAATTTTGTTCCTCTAGATTGAAGCGTTCGTCTACAGTAGCAGTTTTTATACTTAGGTTTCTCTCTCTTCTCTCCTATATAAATAGATGAATTTGGAACTCTAAATCCAACATGGATTGTAGTAGCTCTTTGAAACTTGACAAAATAAAGGAGTTCTCAGTTTTGTCTCTACGGTTTTTTTCCTCTTCAAGTAGCCCTAGGCACACACTGTGGAAAAGCACTTTCATTGAGAGGGGTTGCCCAGCATCTAAGAAATAACGAGTTTCCGAAATACCAGCAAATATTTTTTCACCCAATCTTGATGATACTTGGTGGTAATGATCAGTACACAGATCCCACTTGGCTCACCAAATTTTGTTCTTCTAGGTTGAAGCGTTCGTCTACAGTAGCAGTTTTTATATTTAGGTTTCACTCTGTTCTCTCATATATAGGTAGATGAATTTGGAACTCTACATCCAACATGGTTTGTAGTAGCTCTTTGAAACTTGACAAAATACAGGAGTTCTGAGTTTTTTCTCTATGGTTTGTTTTCTCTTCAAGTTGCCCTAGGCACAGACTGTGGAAAAGCACTTTCATTGAGAGGGGTTGCAAAAATTCTAAGAAATAACGAGTTTCCGAAATACCAGCAAATATTTTTTCACCCAATCTTGATGATACTTGTTGCTAATGACCAGTACACAAATCCCACTTGGCTCACCAAATTTTGTTCTTCTAGGTTGAAGCGTTCGTCTACAGTAGCAGTTTGTATATTTAGGTTGCTCTCTGTTCTCTCCTATATAGATAGATGAATTTGGAACTCTAAATCCAACATGGATTGTAGTAGCTCTTTGAAACTTGACAAACTAAAGGAGTTCTCAGTTTTGTCTCTATGGTTTGTTTCCTCTTCAAGTAGTCCTAGGCACAGACTGTGGAAGCACTTTCATTGAGATGGGTTGCCAGGCATCTAAGAAATAACGAGTTTCCAAAATACCAGCAAATATTTTTTCACCCAATCTTGATGATACTTGGTGGTAATGATCAGTACACAGATCCCACCTGGCTCAACAAATTTTGTTCTTCTAAGTTGAAGCGTTCGTTTACAGTAGCAGTTTTTATGTTTACGTTTCAGTCTGTTCTCTCATATATAGATAGATGAATTTGGAACTCTAAATCCAACATGGTATGTAGTAGCTCTTTGAAACTTGACAAAATAAATGAGTTCTCAGTTTTGTCTCTATGGTTTGTTTCCTCTTCAAGTAGCCCTAGTCACAGACTGTGGAAAAACACATTCATTGAGAGGGGTTTCCAAGCTTCTAAGAAATTACGAGTTTCCGAAATACCAGCAAATATTTTTTCACCCAATCTTGATGATACTTGGTGGTAATGATCAGAACACAAATACCACTTTGCTCACCAAATTTTGATCTTCTAGGTTGAAGCGTTCGTCTACAGTAGCAGTTTTTATATTTAGGTTTCCCTCTGTTCTCTCCTGTATAGATAGCTGAATTTGGAACTCTAAATCCAACATGGTTTGAAGTAGCTCTTTGAAACTTAAAAAAATAAAGGAGTTCTCAGTTTTGTCTCTATGGATTGTTTCCTCTTTAAGTAGCCCTAGGCACACACTGTGGATAAGCACTTTCATTGAGAGGGGTTGCAAGCTTCTAAGAAATAACGAGTTTCCGAAATACCAGCAAATATTTTTTCACCAATCTTGATGATACTTGTTGCTAATGATCAGTACACAAATCCCACTTGGCTCACCAAATTTTGTTCGTCTAGGTTGAAGCGTTCGTCTACACTAGCAGTTTTTATATTTAGGTTTCACTCTGTTCTCTCCTATATAGATAGATGAATTTGGAACTCTAAATCCAACATGGATTGTAGTAGCTCTTTGAAACTTGACAAAATAAAGGAGTTCTCAGTTTTGTCTCTATGGTTTGTTTCCTCTTCAAGTAGCACTAGGCACACACTGTGGATAAGCACTTTCATTGAGAGGGGTTGCCAAGCTTCTAAGAAATAACGAGTTTCCGAAATACCAGCAAATATTTTTTCACCCAATCTTGATGATACTTGGTGGTAATGATAAGTACACAGATCCCACTTGGCTCACCAAATTTTGTTCTTCTAGGTTGAAGCGTTCGTCTACAGTAGCAGTTTTCATATTTAGGTTTCACTCTGTTCTCTCATATATAGGTAGATGAATTTGGAACTCTAAATCCAACATGGTTTGTAGTAGCTCTTTGAATCTTGACAAAATAAAGGAGTTCTCAGTTTTGTCTCTATGGTTTGTTTCCTCTTCACGTAGCCCTAGTCACAGACTGTGGAAAAGCACTTTCATTCAGAGGGGTTGCCAAGTTTCTAAGAAATTACGAGTTTCCGAAATACCAGCAAATATTTTTTCACCCAATCTTGATGATACTTGTTGCTAATTATCAGTACACAGATCCCACTTGGCTCACCAAATTTTGTTCTTCTAGGTTGAAGCGTTCGTCTACAGTAGCAGTTTTTATATTTAGGTTTCTCTCTGTTCTCTTCTATATAGATAGATGAATTTGGAACTCTAAACCCAACATGGATTGTAGTAGCTCTTTGAAACTTGACAAACTAAAGGAGTTCTCAGTTTTGTCTCTATGGTTTGTTTCTTCTTCAAGTAGCCCTAGGCACAGACTGTGGAAGCACTTTCATTGAGAGTGGTTGCCAGGCTTCTAAGAAATAACGAGTTTCCAAAATACCAGCAAATATTTTTTCACCCAATCTTGATGATACTTGGTGGTCATGATCAGTACACAAATCCCACTTGGCTCACCAAATTTTGTTCTCCTAGGTTGAAGCGTTTGTCTACAGTAGCAGTTTTTATATTTAGGTTTCCCTCTGTTCTCTCCTATATAGATAGATGAATTTGGAACTCTAAATCCAACATGGATTGTAGTAGCTCTTTGAAACTTGACAAAATAAAGGAGTTCTCAGTTTTGTCTCTATGGTTTGTTTCCTCTTCAAGTAGCCCTAGGTACACACTGTGGATAAGCACTTTCATTGAGAGGGGTTGCCAAGCTTCTAAGAAATAACGAGTTTCCGAAATACCAGCAAATATTTTTTCACCCAATCTTGATGATACTTGGTGGTAATGATAAGTACACAGATCCCACTTGGCTCACCAAATTTTGTTCTTCTAGGTTGAAGCGTTCGTCTACAGTAGCAGTTTTTATATTTAGGTTTCACTCTGTTCTCTCATATATAGGTAGATGAATTTGGAACTCTAAATCCAACATGGTTTGTAGTAGCTCTTTGAAACTTGACAAAATAAAAGAGTTCTCAGTTTTGTCTCTATGGTTTGTTTCCTCTTCAAGTAGCCCTAGGCACAGACTGTGGAAAAGCACTTTCATTGAGAGTGGTTGCCAAGTTTCTAAGAAATTACAAGTTTCCGAAATACCAGCAAATATTTTTTCACCCAATCTTGATGATACTTGGTGGTAAAGATCAGTACACAAATCCCACTTGGCTCACCAAATTTTGTTCCTCTAGGTTGAAGCGTTCGTCTACAGTAGCAGTTTTTATATTTAGGTTTCTCTCTGTTCTCTCCTATACAGAGATGAATTGGAACTCTAAATCCAACATGGATTGTAGTAGCTCTTTGAAACTTGACAAACTAAAGGAGTTCTCAGTTTTGTCTCTATGGTTTGTTTCTTCTTCAAGTAGCCCTAGGCACAGACTGTGGAAGCACGTTCATTGAGAGTGGTTGCCAGGCTTCAAAGAAATAACAATTTTCCAAAATACCAGCAAATATTTTTTCACCCAATCTTGATGATACTTGGTGGTCATGATCAGTACACAAATCCCACTTGGCTCACCAAATTTTGTTCTTCTAGGTTGAAGCGTTCGTCTACAGTAGCAGTTTTTATATTTAGGTTTCCCTCTGTTCTCTCCTATATAGATAGATGAATTTGGAACTCTAAATCCAACATGGATTGTAGTAGCTCTTTGAAACTTGACAAAATAAAGGAGTTCTCAGTTTTGTCTCTATGGTTTGTTTCCTCTTCAAGTAGCCCTAGTCACAGACTGTGGAAAAGCACTTTCATTGAGAGGGGTTGCCAAGCTTCTAAGAAATTACGAGTTTCTGAAATACGAGCAAATATTTTTTCACCCAATCTTGATGATACTTGGTGGTAATGATCAGTACACAAATACCACTTGGCTCACCAAATTTTGTTCTTCCAGGTTGAAGCGTTCGTCTACAGTAGCAGTTTTTATATTTAGGTTTCCCTCTGTTCTCTCCTATATAGATAGATGAATTTGGAACTCTAAACCCAACATGGATTGTAGTAGCTCTTTGAAACTTGACAAAATAAAGGAGTTCTCAGTTTTGTCTCTATAGTTTGTTTCCTCTTCAAGTAGCCCTAGGCACAGACTGTGGAAAAGCACTTTCATTGAGAGTGGTTGCCAAGCTTCTAAGAAATTACAAGTTTCCGAAATACCAGCAAATATTTTTTCACCCAAGCTTGATGATACTTGGTGGTAATAATCAGTACACAAATTTCACTTGGCTCACCAAATTTTGTTCCTCTAGGTTGAAGCGTTCGTCTACAGCAGCAGTTTTTATACTTAGGTTTCTCTCTGTTCTCTCCTATATAGATAGATGAATTTGGAACTCTAAATCCAACATGGATTGTAGTAGCTCTTTGAACCTTGACAAAATAAAGGAGTTCTCAGTTTTGTCTCTACGGTTTTTTTCCTCTTCAAGTAGCCCTAGGCACACACTGTGGAAAAGCACTTTCATTGAGAGGTGTTGCCCAGCATATAAGAAATAACGAGTTTCTGAAATACCAGCAAATATTTTTTCACCCAATCTTGATGATACTTGGTGGTAATGATCAGTACACAGATCCCACTTGGCTCACCAAATTTTGTTCTTCTAGGTTGAAGCGTTCGTCTACAGTAGCAGTTTTTATATTTAGGTTTCACTCTGTTCTCTCATATATAGGTAGATGAATTTGGAACTCTAAATCCAACATGGTTTGTAGTAGCTCTTTGAAACTTGACAAAATAAAGGAGTTCTGAGTTTTTTCTCTATGGTTTGTTTTCTCTTCAAGTTGCCCTAGGCACAGACTGTGGAAAAGCACTTTCATTGAGAGGGGTTGACAAGCTTCTAAGAAATAACGAGTTTCCGAAATACCAGCAAATATTTTTTCACCCAATCTTGATGATACTTGTTGCTAATGACCAGTACACAAATCCCACTTGGCTCACCAAATTTTGTTCTTCTAGGTTGAAGCGTTCGTCTATACTAGCAGTTTTTATATTTAGGTTTCTCTCTGTTCTCTCCTATACAGAGATGAATTTGGAACTCTAAATCCAACATGGATTGTAGTAGCTCTTTGAAACTTGACAAACTAAAGGAGTTCTCAGTTTTGTCTCTATGGTTTGTTTCTTCTTCAAGTAGTTCTAGGCACAGACTGTGGAAGCACTTTCATTGAGAGTGGTTGCCAGGCTTCTAAGAAATAACAAGTTTCCAAAATACCAGCAAATATTTTTTCACCCAAACTTGATGATACTTGGTGGTCATGATCAGTACACAAATCCCACTTGGCTCACCAAATTTTGATCTTCTAGGTTGAAGCGTTCGTCTACAGTAGCAGTTTTTATATTTAGGTTTCCCTCTGTTCTCTCCTGTATAGATAGCTGAATTTGGAACTCTAAATCCAACATGGTTTGTAGTAGCTCGTTGAAACTTGAAAAAATAAAGGATTTCTCAGTTTTGTCTCTATGGATTGTTTCCTCTTCAAGTAGCCCTAGGCACACACTGTGGATAAGCACTTTCATTGAGAGGGGTTGCCAAGCTTGTAAGAAATAACGAGTTTCCGAAATATCAGCAAATATTTTTTCACCAATCTTGATGATACTTGTTGCTAATGATCAGTACACAAATCCCACTTGGCTCACCAAATTTTGTTCTTCTAGGTTGAAGCGTTCGTCTGCACTAGCAGCTTTTATATTTAGGTTTCACTCTGTTCTCTCCTATATAGATAGATGAATTTGGAACTCTAAATCCAACATGGATTGTAGTAGCTCTTTGAAACTTGACAAAATAAAGGAGTTCTCAGTTTTGTCTCTATGGTTTGTTTCCTCTTCAAGTAGCACTAGGCACACACTGTGGATAAGCACTTTCATTGAGAGGGGTTGCCAAGCTTCTAAGAAATAACGAGTTTCCGAAATACCAGCAAATATTTTTTCACCCAATCTTGATGATACTTGGTGGTAATGATAAGTACACAGATCCCACTTGGCTCACCAAATTTTGTTCTTCTAGGTTGAAGCGTTCGTCTACAGTAGCAGTTTTCATATTTAGGTTTCACTCTGTTCTCTCATATATAGGTAGATGAATTTGGAACTCTAAATCCAACATGGTTTGTAGTAGCTCTTTGAAACTTGACAAAATAAAGGAGTTATCAGTTTTGTCTCTATGGTTTGTTTCCTCTTCACGTAGCCCTAGTCACAGACTGTGGAAAAGCACTTTCATTCAGAGGGGTTGCCAAGCTTCTAAGAAATTATGAGTTTCCGAAATACCAGCAAATATTTTTTCACCCAATCATGATGATACTTGTTGCTAATGATCAGTACACAAATCCCACTTGGCTCACCAAATTATGTTCTTCTAGTTTGAACCGTTCGTCTACAGTAGCAGTTTTTGTATTAAGTTTTCTCTCTGTTCTCTCCTGTATAGATAGATGAATTTGGAACTCTAAATCCAACATGGTTTGTAGTAGCTCTTTGAAACTTGACAAAATAAAGGAGTTCTCAGTTTTGTATCTATGGATTGTTTCCACTTCTAGTAGCCCTAGGCACACACTGTGAAAAAGCACTTTCATTGAGATATGTTGCCAAGCTTCTAAGAAATATCGAGTTTCCGAAATACCAGCAAATATTTTTGCACCCAATCTTGATGATACTTGTTGCTAATGATCAGTACACAGATCCCACTTGGCTCACCAAATTTTGTTCTTCTATGTTGAAGCGTTCGTCTACAGTAGCAGTTTTTATATTTAGGTTTCTCTCTGTTCTCTTCTATATAGATAGATGAATTTGGAACTCTAAATCCAACATGGATTGTAGTAGCTCTTTGAAACTTGACAAAATAAAGGAGTTCTCAGTTTTGTCTCTATGGTTTGTTTCCTCTTCAAGTAGCCCTAGGTACACACTGTGGATAAGCACTTTCATTGAGAGGGGTTGCCAAGCTTCTAAGAAATAACGAGTTTCCGAAATACCAGCAAATATTTTTTCACCCAATCTTGATGATACTTGGTGGTAATGATAAGTACACAGATCCCACTTGGCTCACCAAATTTTGTTCTTCTAGGTTGAAGCGTTCGTCTACAGTAGCAGTTTTTATATTTAGGTTTCACTCTGTTCTCTCATATATAGGTAGATGAATTTGGAACTCTAAATCCAACATGGTTTGTATTAGCTCTTTGAAACTTGACAAAATAAAAGAGTTCTCAGTTTTGTCTCTATGGTTTGTTTCCTCTTCAAGTAGCCCTAGGCACAGACTGTGGAAAAGCACTTTCATTGAGATGGTTGCCAAGTTTCTAAGAAATTACAAGTTTCCGAAATACCAGCAAATATTTTTTCACCCAATCTTGATGATACTTGGTGGTAAAGATCAGTACACAAATCCCACTTGGCTCACCAAATTTTGTTCCTCTAGGTTGAAGCGTTCGTCTACAGTAGCAGTTTTTATATTTAGGTTTCTCTCTGTTCTCTCCTATACAGAGATGAATTTGGAACTCTAAATCCAACATGGATTGTAGTAGCTCTTTGAAACTTGACAAACTAAAGGAGTTCTCAGTTTTGTCTCTATGGTTTGTTTCTTCTTCAAGTAGCCCTAGGCACAGACTGTGGAAGCACGTTCATTGAGAGTGGTTGCCAGGCTTCAAAGAAATAACAATTTTCCAAAATACCAGCAAATATTTTTTCACCCAATCTTGATGATACTTGGTGGTCATGATCAGTACACAAATCCCACTTGGCTCACAAAATTTTGTTCTTCTAGGTTGAAGCGTTCGTCTACAGTAGCAGTTTTTATATTTAGGTTTCCCTCTGTTCTCTCCTATATAGATAGATGAATTTGGAACTCTAAATCCAACATGGATTGTAGTAGCTCTTTGAAACTTGACAAAATAAAGGAGTTCTCAGTTTTGTCTCTATGGTTTGTTTCCTCTTCAAGTAGCCCTAGTCACAGACTGTGGAAAAGCACTTTCATTGAGAGGGGTTGCCAAGCTTCTAAGAAATTACGAGTTTCTGAAATACGAGCAAATATTTTTTCACCCAATCTTGATGATACTTGGTGGTAATGATCAGTACACAAATACCACTTGGCTCACCAAATTTTGTTCTTCCAGGTTGAAGCGTTCGTCTACAGTAGCAGTTTTTATATTTAGGTTTCCCTCTGTTCTCTCCCATATAGATAGATGAATTTGGAACTCTAAACCCAACATGGATTGTAGTAGCTCTTTGAAACTTGACAAAATAAAGGAGTTCTCAGTTTTGTCTCTATAGTTTGTTTCCTCTTCAAGTAGCCCTAGGCACAGACTGTGGAAAAGCACTTTCATTGAGAGTGGTTGCCAAGCTTCTAAGAAATTACAAGTTTCCGAAATACCAGCAAATATTTTTTCACCCAAGCTTGATGATACTTGGTGGTAATAATCAGTACACAAATTTCACTTGGCTCACCAAATTTTGTTCCTCTAGGTTGAAGCGTTCGTCTACAGCAGCAGTTTTTATACTTAGGTTTCTCTCTGTTCTCTCCTATATAGATAGATGAATTTGGAACTCTAAATCCAACATGGATTGTAGTAGCTCTTTGAACCTTGACAAAATAAAGGAGTTCTCAGTTTTGTCTCTACGGTTTTTTTCCTCTTCAAGTAGCCCTAGGCACACACTGTGGAAAAGCACTTTCATTGAGAGGTGTTGCCCAGCATCTAAGAAATAACGAGTTTCCGAAATACCAGCAAATATTTTTTCACCCAATCTTGATGATACTTGGTGGTAATGATCAGTACACAGATCCCACTTGGCTCACCAAATTTTGTTCTTCTAGGTTGAAGCGTTCCGTCTACAGTAGCAGTTTTTATATTTAGGCTTTCACTCTGTTCTCTCATATATAGGTAGAAGAATTTGGAACTCTAAATCCAAACATGGTTTGTAGTAGCTCTTTGAAACTTGACAAAATAAAGGAGTTCTGAGTTTTTTCTCTATGGTTGTTTCTCTTCAAGTTGCCCTAGGCACAGACTGTGGAAAAGCACTTTCATTGAGAGGGGTTGACAAGCTTCTAAGAAATAACGAGTTTCCGAAATACCAGCAAATATTTCTTCACCCAATCTTGATGATACTTGTTGCTAATGACCAGTACACAAATCCCACTTGGCTCACCAAATTTTGTTCTTCTAGGTTGAAGCGTTCGTCTATACTAGCAGTTTTTATATTTAGGGTTTCTCTCTGTTCTCTCCTATACAGAGATGAATTTGGAACTCTAAATCCAACATGGATTGTAGTAGCTCTTTGAAACTTGACAAACTAAAGGAGTTCTCAGTTTTGTCTCTATGGTTTGTTTCTTCTTCAAGTAGCCCTAGGCACAGACTGTGGAAGCACTTTCATTGAGAGTGGTTGCCAGGCTTACTAAGAAATAACAAGTTTCCAAAATACCAGCAAATATTTTTTCACCCAAACTTGATGATACTTGGTGGTCATGATCAGTACACAAATCCCACTTGGCTCACCAAATTTTGATCTTCTAGGTTGAAGCGTTCGTCTACAGTAGCAGTTTTATATTTAGGTTTCCCTCTGTTCTCTCCTGTATAGATAGCTGAATTTGGAACTCTAAATCCAACATGGTTTGTAGTAGCTCGTTGAAACTTGAAAAAATAAAGGATTTCTCAGTTTTGTCTCTATGGATTGTTTCCTCTTCAAGTAGCCTAGGCACACACTGTGGATAAGCACTTTCATTGAGAGGGGTTGCCAAGCTTGTAAGAAATAACAGTTTCCGAAATATCAGCAAATATTTTTTCACCAATCTTGATGATACTTGTTGCTAATGATCAGTACACAAATCCCACTTGGCTCACCAAATTTTGTTCTTCTAGGTTGAAGCGTTCGTCTGCACTAGCAGCTTTATATTTAGGTTTCACTCTGTTCTCTCCTATATAGATAGATGAATTGGAACTCTAAATCCAACATGGATTGTAGTAGCTCTTTGAAACTTGACAAAATAAAGGAGTTCTCAGTTTTGTCTCTATGGTTTGTTTCCTCTTCAAGTAGCACTAGGCACACACTGTGGATAAGCACTTTCAATGAGAGGGGTTGCCAAGCTTCTAAGGAAATAACGAGTTAGAAATACCAGCAAATATTTTTTCACCCAATCTTGATGATACTTGGTGGTAATGATAAGTACACAGATCCCACTTGGCTCACCAAATTTGTTCTTCTAGGTTGAAGCGTTCGTCTACAGTAGCAGTTTTCATATTTAGGTTTCACTCTGTTCTCTCATATATAGGTAGATGAATTTGGAACTCTAAATCCAACATGGTTTGTAGTAGCTCTTTGAAACTTGACAAAATAAAGGAGTTATCAGTTTTGTCTCTATGGTTTGTTTCCTCTTCACGTAGCCCTAGTCACAGACTGTGGAAAAGCACTTTCATTCAGAGGGTTGCCAAGCTTCTAAGAAATTATGAGTTTCCGAAATACCAGCAAATATTTTTTCACCCAATCATGATGATACTTGTTGCTAATGATCAGTACACAAATCCCACGTGGCTCACCAAATTATGTTCTTCTAGTTTGAACCGTGCGTCTACAGTAGCAGTTTTTGTATTAAGTTTTCTCTCTGTTCTCTCCTGTATAGATAGATGAATTTGGAACTCTAAATCCAACATGGTTTGTAGTAGCTCTTTGAAACTTGACAAAATAAAGGAGTTCTCAGTTTTGAATCTATGGATTGTTTCCACTTCTAGTAGCCCTAGGCACACACTGTGAAAAAGCACTTTCATTGAGATATGTTGCCAAGCTTCTAAGAAATATCGAGTTTCCGAAATACCAGCAATTATTTTTCACCCAATCTTGATGATACTTGTTGCTAATGATCAGTACACAGATCCCACTTGGCTCAACCAAATTTTTGTTCTTCTATGTTGAAGCGTTCGTCTACAGTAGCAGTTTTTATATTTAGGTTTCTCTCTGTTCTCTTCTATATAGATAGATGAATTTGGAACTCTAAATCCAACATGGATTGTAGTAGCTCTTTGAAACTTGACAAAATAAAGGAGTTCTCAGTTTTGTCTCTATGGTTTGTTTCCTCTTCAAGTAGCCCTAGGTACACACTGTGGATAAGCACTTTCATTGAGAGGGGTTGCCAAGCTTCTAAGAAATAACGAGTTTCCGAAATACCAGCAAATATTTTTTCACCCAATCTTGATGATACTTGGTGGTAATGATAAGTACACAGATCCCACTTGGCTCACCAAATTTTGTTCTTCTAGGTTGAAGCGTTCGTCTACAGTAGCAGTTTTTATATTTAGGTTTCACTCTGTTCTCTCATATATACGTAGATGAATTTGGAACTCTAAATCCAACATGGTTTGTGGTAGCTACTTGAAACTTGACAAAATAAAAGAGTTCTCAGTTTTGTCTCTATGGTTTGTTTCCTCTTCAAGTAGCCCTAGGCACAGACTGTGGAAAAGCACTTTCATTGAGAGTGGTTGCCAAGCTTCTAAGAAATTACAAGTTTCCGAAATACCAGCAAATATTTTTTCACCCAATCTTGATGATACTTGGTGGTAATGATCAGTACACAAATCCCACTTGGCTCACCAAATTTTGTTCCTCTAGGTTGAAGCGTTCGTCTACAGTAGCAGTTTTTATATTTAGGTTTCTCTCTGTTCTCTCCTATATAGAGATGAATTTGGAACTCTAAATCCAACATGGATTGTAGTAGCTCTTTGAAACTTGACGAAATAAAGGAGTTCTCCGTTTTGTCTCTATGGTTTGTTTCCTCTTCAAGTAGCCCTAGGCACACACTGTGGAAAAGCACTTTCATTGAGAGTGGTTGCCAAGCTTCTAAGAAATATCGAGTTTCCGAAATACCAGCAAATATTTTTTCACACAATCTTGATGATACTTGTTGCTAATGATCAGTACACAGATCCCACTTGGCTCACCAAATTTTGTTCTTCTAGGTTGAAGCGTTCGTCTACAGTAGCAGTTTTTATATTTAGGTTTCACTCTGTTCTCTCATATATAGGTAGATGATTTTGGAACTCTAAATCCAACATGGTTTGTAGTAGCTCTTTGAAACTTGACAAAATAAAGGAGTTCTGAGTTTTTTCTCTATGGTTTGTTTTCTCTTCAAGTTGCCCTAGGCACAGACTGTGGAAAAGCACTTTCATTGAGAGGGGTTGCCAAGCTTCTAAGAAATAACGAGTTTCCGAATACCAGCAAATATTTTTCACCCAATCTTGATGATACTTGTTGCTAATGACCAGTACACAAATCCCACTTGGCTCACCAAATTTTGTTCTTCTAGGTTGAAGCGTTCGTCTATAGTAGCAGTTTTTATATTTAGGTTTCTCTCTGTTCTCTCCTATACAGAGATGAATTTGGAACTCTAAATCCAACATGGATTGTAGTAGCTCTTTGAAACTTGACAAACTAAAGGAGTTCTCCGTTTTGTCTCTATGGTTTGTTTCTTCTTCAAGTAGCCCCTAGGCACAGACTGTGGAAGCACTTTCATTGAGAGTGGTTGCCAGGCTTCTAAGAAATAACAAGTTTCCAAAATACCAGCAAATATTTTTTCACCCAATCTTGATGATACTTGGTGGTAATGATAAGTACACAGATCCCACTTGGCTCACCAAATTTTGTTCTTCTAGGTTGAAGCGTTCGTCTACAGTAGCAGTTTTCATATTTAGGTTTCACTCTGTTCTCTCATATATAGGTAGATGAATTTGGAACTCTAAATCCAACATGGATTGTAGTAGCTCTTTGAAACTTGACAAAATAAAGGAGTTCTCAGTTTTGTCTCTATGGTTTGTTTCCTCTTCAAGTAGCCCTAGTCACAGACTGTGGAAAAGCACTTTCATTGAGAGGGGTTGCCAAGCTTCTAAGAAATTACGAGTTTCCGAAATACGAGCAAATATTTTTTCACCCCATCTTGATGATACTTGGTGGTAATGATCAGTACACAAATACCACTTGGCTCACCAAATTTGTTCTTCCAGGTTGAAGCGTTCATCTACAGTAGCATTTTTATATTTAGGTTTCCCTCTGTTCTCTCCTATATAGATAGATGAATATGGAACTCTAAACCCAACATGGATTGTAGTAGCTCTTTGAAACTTGACAAAATAAAGGAGTTCTCAGTTTTGTCTCTATAGTTTGTTTCCTCTTCAAGTAGCCCTAGGCACAGACTGTGGAAAAGCACTTTCATTGAGAGTGGTTGCAAAGCCTTCTAAGAAATTACAAGTTTCCGAAATACCAGCAAATATTTTTTCACCCAAGCTTGATGATACTTGGTGGTAATGATCAGTACACAAATTTCACTTGGCTCACCAAATTTTGTTCCTCTAGGTTGAAGCGTTCGTCTACAGTAGCAGTTTTTATACTTAGGTTTCTCTCTGTTCTCTCCTATATAGATAGATGAATTTGGAACTCTAAATCCAACATGGATTGTAGTAGCTCTTTGAAACTTGACAAAATAAAGGAGTTCTCAGTTTTGTCTCTACGGATTTTTTCCTCTTCAAGTAGCCCTAGGCACACACTGTGGAAAAGCACTTTCATTGAGAGGTGTTGCCCAGCATCTAAGAATAACGAGTTTCCGAAATACCAGCAAATCTTTTTTCACCCAATCTTGATGATACTTGGTGGTAATGATCAGTACACAGATCCCACTTGGCTCACCAAATTTTGTTCTTATAGGTTGAAGCGTTCGTCTACAGTAGCAGTTTATTATATTTAGGTTTCACACTGTTCTCTCATATATAGGTAGATGAATTTGGAACTCTACATCCAACATGGTTTGTAGTAGCTCTTTGAAACTTGACAAAATAAAGGAGTTCTGAGTTTTTTCTCTATGGTTTGTTTTCTCTTCAAGTTGCCCTAGGCACAGACTGTGGAAAAGCACTTTCATTGAGAGGGGTTGCAAAGCTTCTAAGAAATAACGAGTTTCCGAAATACCAGCAAATATTTTTTCACCCAATCTTGATGATACTTGTTGCTAATGACCAGTACACAAATCCCACTTGGCTCACCAAATTTTGTTCTTCTAGGTTGAAGCGTTCGTCTACAGTAGCAGTTTTTATATTTAGGTTTCTCTCTGTTCTCTCCTATATAGATAGATGAATTTGGAACTCTAAATCCACATGGATTGTAGTAGCTCTTTGAAACTTGACAAACTAAAGGAGTTCTCAGTTTTGTCTTTATGGTTTGTTTCCTTCTTCAAGTAGTCCTAGGCACAGACTGTGGAAGCACTTTCATTGAGATGGGTTGCCAGGCATCTAAGAAATAACGAGTTTCCAAAATACCAGCAAATATTTTTTCACCCAATCTTGATGATACTTGGTGGGAATGATCAGTACACAGATCCCACCTGGCTCAACAAATTTTGTTCTTCTAAGTTGAAGCGTTCGTTTACAGTAGCAGTTTTTATATTTAGGTTTCACTCTGTTCTCTCATATATAGATAGATGAATTTGGAACTCTAAATCCAACATGGTATGTAGTAGCTCTTTGAAACTTGACAAAATAAATGAGTTCTCAGTTTTGTCTCTATGGTTTGTTTCCTCTTCAAGTAGCCCTAGTCAGAGACTGTGGAAAAGCACTTTCATTGAGAGGGGTTTCCAAGCTTCTAAGAAATTACGAGTTTCCGAAATACCAGCAAATATTTTTTCACCCAATCTTGATGATACTTGTTGCTAATGATCAGTACACAAATCCCACTTGGCTCACCAAATTTTGTTCTTCTAGGTTAAAGCATTTGTCTTGAGTAGCAGTTTTTATATTTAGGTTTCCCTATGTTCTCTCCTATAGAGATAGATGAATTTGGAACACTAAATCCCAACATGGTTTGTAGTAGCTCTTTGAAACTTGACAAAATAAAGGAGTTCTCAGTTTGTCTCTATGGTTTGTTTCCTCTTCAAGTAGCCCTAGGCACAGACATTGGAAAAGCACTTTCATTGAGAGTGGTTGCCAAGCTTCTAAGAAATGACAAGTTTCCGAAATACCAGCAAATATTTTTTCACCCAATCTTGATGATACTTGGTGGTAATGATCAGTACACAAATCCCACTAGGCTCACCAAATTTGTTCCTCTAGGTTGAAGCGTTCGTCTACAGTAGCAGTTTTTATATTTAGGTTTCACTATGTTCTCTCATATATAAAGATGAATTTGGAACTCTAAATCCAACATGGATTGTAGTAGCTCTTTGAAACTTGACAAAATAAAGGAGTTCTCCGTTTTGTCTCTATGGTTTGTTTCCTCTTCAAGTAGCCCTAGGTACACACTGTGGATAAGCACTTTCATTGAGAGTGGTTGCCAAGCTTCTAAGAAATTACAAGTTTCTGAAACACCAGCAAACATGTTTTCACGCAATCTTGATGATACTTGGTGGTAATGATCAGTACACAAATCCCACTTGGCTCACCCAATTTTGTTCTTCTAGGTTGAAGCGTTCGTCTACAGTAGCAGTTTTATATTTAGGTTTCTCTCTGTTCTCTCCTATATAGATAGATGAATTTGGAACTCTAAATCCAACATGGATTTTAGTAGCTCATTGAAACTTGACAAAATAAAAGAGTTCTCAGTTTTGTCTCTATGGTTTGTTTCCTCTTCAAGTAGCCCTAGGCACAGAGTGGAAAAGCACTTTCATTGAGAGGGGTTGCCAAGCTTCTAAGAAATAACAAGTTTCCGAAATACCAGCAAATATTTTTTCACCCAATCTTGATGATACTTGGTGGTAATGATCAGTACACAAATCCCACTTGGTTCACCAAATTTTGTTCTTCTAGTTTGAAGTTTTCGTCTACAGTAGCAGTTTATATATTTATGTTTCCCTCTGTTCTCTCCTATTTAGATAGATGAGTTTTGAACTCTAAAGCCAACATGGTTTGAAGTAGCTCTTTGAAACTTGACAAAATAAAGGAGTTCTCAGTTTTGTCTCTATGGTTTGTTTCCTCTTCATGTAGTCCCTAGGCACAGACTGTGGAAAAGCACTTTCATTGAGAGGGGTTGCCAAGCTTCTAAGAAATAACGAGTTTCCGAAATACCAGCAAATATTTTTTCACCCAATCTTGATGATACTTGGTGCTAATGATCAGTACACAAATCCCACTTGGCTCACCAAATTTTGTTCTTCTAGGTTGAAGCGTTCGTCTACAGTAGCAGTTTTTATATTTAGGTTTCTCTCTGTTCTCTCCAAATATAGATAGATGAATTTGGAACTCTAAATCCAACATGCTTTGTAGTAGCTCTTTGAAACTTTACAAAATAAAGGAGTTCTCAGATTTGCCTCTATGGTTTGTTTCCTCTTCAAGTAGCCCTAGGCACAGACTGTGGAAAAGCACTTTCATTGAGAGGGGTTGCCAAGCTTCTAAGAAATTACGAGTTTCCGAAATACCAGCAAATATTTTTTCACCCAATCTTGATGATACTTGCTGCTAATGATCAGTACACAAATCCCACTTGGCTCACCAAATTTTGTTCTTCTAGGTTGAAGCGTTCGTCTACAGTAGCAGTTTTTATATTTATGTTTCCCTCTGTTCTCTCCTATATAGATTTGTGTACTTGAAGAGGAAACAAACCATAGAGACAAAACTGAGAACTCCTTTATTTTGTCAAGTTTCAAAGAGCTACTATAAACTATGTTGGATTTAGAGTTCCAAATTCATCTCAGTTTTGTCTCTATGGTTTGTTTCCTCTTCAAGTAGCCCTAGGCATAGACTGTGGAAGCACTTTCATTGAGAAGGGTTGCCAAGCTTCTAAGAAATAACGAGTTTCCAAAATACCAGCAAATGGTTTTTTCACCCAATCTTGATGATACTTGGTGGTAATGATCAGTACAAAAATCCCACTTGGCTCACCAAATTATGTTCTTCTAGGTTGAAGCGTTCGTCTACAGTAGCAGTTTTTATATTTAGGTTTTACTCTGTTCTCTCATATATAGAAAGATGAATTTGGAACTCTAAATCCAACATGGTTTGAAGTAGCTCTTTGAAACTTGACAAAATAAAGGAGTTCTCAGTTTTGTCTCTATGGTTTGTATCCTCTTCATGTAGCCCTAGGCACAGACTGTGGAAAGCACTTTCATTGAGATGGGTTGCCAAGCTTCTAAGAAATAACGAGTTTCCAAAATACCAGCAAATATTTTTTCACCCAATCTTGATGATTCTTGTTGCTAATGATCAGTACAGAAATCCCACTTGGCTCACCAAATTTTGTTCTTCTAGGTTGAAGCGTTCCTCCACAGTAGCAGTTTTTATATTTAGGTTTCCCTCTGTTCTCTCCTGTATAGATAGATGAATTTGGAACTCTAAATCCAACATGGTTTGTAGTAGCACTTTGAAACATGACAAAATAAAGGAGTTCTCAGTTTTGTCTCTATGGTTTGTTTCCTCTTCAAGTTGCCCTAGTCACAGACTGTGGAAAAGCAATTTCATTGAGAAGGGTTGCCAAGTTTCTAAGAAATAAAGAGTTTCCGAAATACCAGCAAATACTTTTTCACCCAATCTTGATGATACTTGTTGCTAATGATCAGTACACAAATCCCACTTGGCTCACCAAATTTTGTTCTTCCAGGTTGAAACGTTCGTCTACAGTAGCAGTTTTTATATTTAGGTTTCCCTCTGTTATCTCCTATATAGATAGATGAATTTGGAACTCTAAATCCAACATGGTTTGTAGTAGCTCTTTGAAACTTGACAAAATAAAAGAGTTCTCAGTTTTGTCTCTATGGTTTGTTTCCTCTTCAAGTAGCCCTAGGCACAGACTGTGGAAAAGTACTTTCATTGAGAGGGGTTGCCAAGCTTCTAAGAAATAACGAGTTTCCGAAATACCAGCAAATATTTTTTCACCCAATCTTGATGATACTTGGTGGTAATGATCAGTACACCAATCCCACTTTTCACCAAATTTTGTTCTTCTAGTTTGAAGCTTTCATCAAAAGTAGCAGTTAATATATTTAGGTTTCCCTCTGTTCTCTCCTATTTAGATAGATGAATTTTGAACTCTAAATCCAACATGGTTTGAGTAGCTCTTTGAAACTTAACAAAATAAATGAGTTCTCAGTTTTGTCTCTATGGTTTGTTTCCTCTTCAAGTAGCCCTAGGCACAGACTGTGGAAAAGCACTTTCATTGAGAGGGGTTGCCAAGCTTCTAAGAAATTACGATTATCCGAAATACCAGCAAATATTTTTTCACCCAATCTTGATGATACTGGTGGTAATGATCAGTACACAAATCCCACTTAGCTCAGCAAATTTTGTTCTTCTAGGTTGAAGCGTTCCTCCACAGTAGCAGTTTTTATATTTAGGTTTCCCTCTGTTCTCTCCTGTATAGATAGATGAATTTGGAACTCTAAATCCAACATGGTTTGTAGTAGCACTTTGAAACTTGACAAAATAAAGGAGTTCTCAGTTTTGTCTCTATGGTTTGTTTCCTCTTCAAGTTGCCCTAGTCACAGACTGTGGAAAAGCACTTTCATTGAGAGGGGTTGCCAAGCTTCTAAGAAATTACGAGTTTTCGAAATACCAGCAAATATTTTTTCACCCAATCTTGATGATACTTGGTGGTAATGATCAGTACACAAATCCCACTTGGCTCACCAAATTTTGATATTTTAGGTTGAAGCTTCGCCTACAGAAGCAGTTTTTATATTTAGGTTTCCCTCTGTTAACTCCTATATAAATAGATGAATTTGGAACTCTAAATCCAACATGGTTTGTAGTAACTCTTTGAAACTTGACAAAATAAAGGAGTTCTCAGTTTTGTCTCTATGGTTTGTTTCCTCTTCAAGTAGACCTAGTCACAGACTGTGGAAAAGCACTTTCATTGAGAGGGTTTGCCAAGCTTCTAAGAAATAACGAGTTTCCGAAATACCAGAAAATATTTTTTCACCCTATCTTGATGATACTTGTAGCTAATGATCAGTACACAAATTTCACTTGGCTCACCAAATTTTGTTCTTCTAGTTTGAAGGGTTCGTCTACAGTAGCAGTTTTTATTCAGGTTTCTCTCTGTTCTCTCCTATATAGATAGATGAATTTGGAACTCTAAATCCAACATGCATTGTAGTAGCTCTTTGAAACTTGACAAAATACAGGAGTTCTCAGTTTTGTCTCTATGGTTTGTTTCCTCTTCAAGTAGCAATAGGCACAGACTGTGGAAGCACTTTCATTGAGATGGGTTGCCAAGCTTCTAAGAAATAACGAGTTTCCAAAATACCAGCAAATATTTTTTCACTCAATCTTGACGATACTTTGTGGTAATGATCAGTACACAAATCCCACTTGGCTCCCCAAATTTTGTTCTTCTAGGTTGAAGCGTTCGTCCACAGTAGCAGTTTTTATATTTAGGTTTCACTCTGTTCTGTCATATATAGATAGATGAATTTGGAACTCTAAATCCAACATGGTTTGTAGTAGCTTTTTGAAACTTGACAAAATAAAGGAGTTCTCAGTTTTGTCTCTATGGTTTGTTTCCTCTTCAAGTAGCCCTAGTCACAGACTGTGGAAAAGCACTTTCATTGAGAGGGGTTGCCAAGGTTCTAAGAAATTACGAGTTTCCGAAATACCAGCAAATATTTTTTCACCCAATCTTGATGATACTTGGTGGTAATGATCAGTACACAAATCCCACTAGGCTCACCAAATTTTGTTCTTCTAGGTTGAAGCGTTCGTCTACAGTAGCAGTTTTTATATTTAGGTTTCTCTCTGTTCTCTCCTATATAGATAGATGAATTTGGAACTCTAAATCCAACATGGATTGTAGTAGCTCTTTGAAACTTAATAAAATAAAGGAGTTCTTAGTTTTGTCTTTATGGATTGTTTCCTCTTCAAGTAGCCCTAGGCACAGACTCTGGAAAAGCACTTTCATTGAGAGGGGTTGCCAAGCTTCTAAGAAATAACGAGTTTCCGAAATACCAGCAAATATTTTTTCACCCAATCTTGATGACACTTGTTGCTAATGATCAGTACACAAATCCCACTTGGCTCACCAAATTTTGTTCTTCTAGGTTGAAGCGTTCGTCTACAGTAGCAGTTTTTATATTTAGGTTTCCCTCTGTTCTCTCCTATATAGATAGATGAATTTGGAACTCTAAATCCAACATGGTTTGTAGTAGCTCTTTGAAACTTGACAAAATAAAGGAGTTCTCAGTTTTGTCTCTATGGTTTGTTTTCTCTTCAAGTAGCCCTAGTCACAGACTGTGGAAAAGCACTTTCATTGAGAGGGGTTGCCAAGCTTCTAAGAAATAACGAGTTTCTCGAAATACCAGCAAATATTTTTTTCACCCAAACTTTATGAATCTTGTTGGTAATGATCAGTACACAAATCCGAATTGGCTCAACAAATTTTGTTCTTCTAGGTTGAAGCGTTCGTCTACAGTAGCAGTTTTTATATTTAGGTTTCACTCTGTTCTCTCATATATAGATAGATGAATTTGGAACTCTAAATCCAACATGGATTGTAGTAGCTCTTTGAAACTTGACAAAATAAAGGAGTTCTCAGTTTTGTCTCTATGGTTTGTTTCCTCTTCAAGTAGCCCTAGGCACAGACTGTGGAAGCACATTCATTGAGATGGGTTGCCAAGCTTCTAAGAAATAACGAGTTTCCAAAATACCAGCAAATATTTTTTCACCCAATCTTGATGATACTTGGTGGTAATGATCAGTACACAAATCCCACTTGGCTCACCAAATTTTGTTCTTCTAGGTTGAAGCGTTCGTCTACAGTAGCAGTTTTTATGTTTAGGTTTCACTCTGTTCTCTCATATATAGATAGATGAATTTGGAACTCTAAATCCACCATGGTTTGTAGTAGCTTTTTGAAACTTGACAAAATAAAGGAGTTCTCAGTTTTGTCTCTATGGTTTGTTTCCTCTTCAAGTAGCTCTAGTCACATACTGTGGAAAAGCACTTTCATTGAGAGGGGTTGCCAATCTTCAAAGAAATAACGAGTTTCCAAAATACCAGCAAAGATTTTTTCACCCAATCTTTATGATACTTGGTGGTAATTATCATTACACAAATCCCACTGGGCTCACCCAATTTTGTTCTTCTACGTTGAAGCATTCGTCTACAGTAGCAGTTTTTATATTTAGGTTTCCCTCTGTTCTCTCATGTATAGATAGATGAATTTGGAACTCTAAATCCATCATGGTTTGTAGTAGCTCTTTGAAACTTGACAAAATAAAGGAGTTCTCAGTTTTGTCTCTATGGTTTGTTTCCTCTTCATGTATCCCTAGGCACAGACTGTGGAAAAGCAATTTCATTGAGAGTGGTTGCCAAGCTTCTAAGAAATTACAAGTTTCCGTAACACCAGCAAATATTTTTTCACCCAATCTTGATGATACTTGGTGTTAATGATCAGTACACAAAACCCACTTGGCTCACCAAATTTTTTTCTTCTAGGTTGAAGCATTCGTCTACAATAGCAGTTTTTATATTTAGGTTTCCCTCTGTTCTCTCCTATATAGATAGATGAATTTGGAACTCTAAATCCAACATGGATTATAGTAGCTCTTTGAAACTTGACAAAATAAAGGAGTTCTCAGTTTTGTCTCTATGGTGTGTGTCCTCTTCAAGTAGCCCTAGGCACAGACTGTGGAAGCACTTTCATTGAGATGGGTTGCCAAGGTTCTAAGAAATAACGAGTTTCCAAAATACCAGCAAATACTTTTTCACCCAATCTTGATGATACTTGGTGGTAATGATCAGTACACAAATCCCACTTGGCTCACCAAATTTTGTTCTTCTAGGTTTAAGCGTTCGTCTACAGTCACAGTTTTTATTTTGGTTTCACTCTGTTCTCTCATATATAGATAGATGAATTCGGAACTCTAAATCCAACATGGTTTGTAGTAGCTTTTTGAAACTTGACAAAATAAAGGAGTTCTCAGTTTTGTCTCTATGGTTTGTATCCTCTTTTGTAGCCCTAGGAACAGACTGTGGAAGCACTTTCATTGAGATGGGTTGCCAAGCTTCTAAGAAATAACGAGTTTCCAAAATACCAGCAAATATTTTTTCACCCAGTCTTGATGATACTTGGTGGTAATGATCAGTACAGAAATCCCACTTGCCTCACCAAATTTTGTTCTTCTAGGTTGAAGCGTTCGTCTACAGTAGCAGTTTTTATATTTAGGTTTCTCTCTGTTCTCTCCTATATAGATAGTTGAATTTGGAACTCTAAATCCAATATGGATTGTAGTAGCTCTTTGAAACTTGAAAAAATAAAGGAGTTCTCAGTTTTGTCTCTATGGTTTGTTTCCTCTTCAAGTAGTCCTAGGCACAGACTGGAAAAGCACTTTCATTGAGAGGGGTTGCCAAGCTTCTAAGAAATTACAAGTTTCCGAAATACCAGCAAATATTTTTTCACCCAATCATGATGATACTTGGTGGTAATGATCAGTACACAAATCCCACTTGGCTCACCAAATTTTGTTCTTCTAGGTTGAAGCGTTCCTCCACAGTAGCAGTTTTTATATTTAGGTTTCCCTCTGTTCTCTCCTGTATAGATAGATGAATTTGGAACTCTAAATCCAACATGGTTTGTAGTAGCACTTTGAAACTTGACAAAATAAAGGAGTTCTCAGTTTTGTCTCTATGGTTTGTTTCCTCTTCAAGTTGCCCTAGTCACAGACTGTGGAAAAGCACTTTCATTGAGAGGGGTTGCCAAGTTTCTAAGAAATAAAGAGTTTCCGAAATACCAGCAAATATTTTTTCACCCAATCTTGATGATACTTGTTGCTAATGATCAGTACACAAATCCCACGTGGCTCACCAAATTTTGTTCTTCCAGGTTGAAACGTTCGTCTACAGTAGCAGTTTTATATTTAGGTTTCCCTCTGTTATCTCCTATATAGATAGATGAATTTGGAACTCTAAATCCAACATGGTTTGTAGTAACTCTTTGAAACTTGACAAAATAAAAGAGTTCTCAGTTTTGTCTCTATGGTTTGTTTCCTCTTCAAGTAGCCCTAGGCACAGACAGTGGAAAAGTACTTTCATTGAGAGGGGTTGCCAAGCTTCTAAGAAATAACGAGTTTCCGAAATACCAGCAAATATTTTTTCACCCAATCTTGATGATACTTGGTGGTAATGATCAGTACACCAATCCCACTTTGTTCACCAAATTTTGTTCTTCTAGTTTGAAGCTTTCGTCTAAAGTAGCAGTTTATATATTTAGGTTTTCCTCTGTTCTCTCCTATTTAGATAGATGAATTTTGAACTCTAAATCCAACATGGTTTGAGTAGCTCTTTGAAACTTAACAAAATAAATGAGTTCTCAGTTTTGTCTCTATGGTTTGTTTCCTCTTCACGTAGCCCTAGGCACAGACTGTGGAAAAGCACTTTCATTGAGAGGGGTTGCCAAGCTTCTAAGAAATTACGATTTTCCGAAATACCAGCAAATATTTTTTCACCCAATCTTGATGATACTGGTGGTAATGATCAGTACACAAATCCCACTTAGCTCACCAAATTTTGTTCTTCTAGGTTGAAGCGTTCCTCCACAGTAGCAGTTTTTATATTTAGGTTTCCCTCTGTTCTCTCCTGTATAGATAGATGAATTTGGACCTCTAAATCCAACATGGTTTGTAGTAGCACTTTGAAACTTGACAAAATAAAGGAGTTCTCAGTTTTGTCTCTATGGTTTGTTTCCTCTTCAAGTTGCCCTAGTCACAGACTGTGGGAAAGCACTTTCATTGAGAGGGGTTGCCAAGCTTCTAAGAAATTACGAGTTTCCGAAATACCAGCAAATATTTTTTCACCCAATCTTGATGATACTTGCTGGTAATGATCAGTACACAAATCCCACTTGGCTCACCAATTTTGATCTTTTAGGTTGAAGCTTCGCCTACAGTAGCAGTTTTTATATTTAGGTTTCCCTCTGTTAACTCCTATATAAATAGATGAATTTGGAACTCTAAATCCAACATGGTTTGTAGTAACTCTTTGAAACTTGACAAAATAAAGTAGTTCTCAGTTTTGTCTCTATGGTTTGTTTCCTCTTCAAGTAGCCCTAGTCACAGACTGTGGAAAAGCACTTTCATTGAGAGGGGTTGCCAAGCTTCTAAGAAATAACGAGTTTCCGAAATACCAGAAAATATTTTTTCACCCTATCTTGATGATACTTGTAGCTAATGATCAGTACACAAATTTCACTTGTCTCACCAAATTTTGTT
>NW_027517811.1:0-39511 GCF_048772815.1 Callospermophilus lateralis
GACTGTGGAAAAGCACTTTCATCGAAAGGGGGTGCCAAGCTTCCAAAAAATTACGAGTTTCCAAAATACCAGCAAATATTTTTTCACCAATCTTGATTATACGTGGTGGAATTGACAAGTACACAAATCCTACTTGGCTCACAAATTTTGTTCTTCTAGGTGGAAGGGTTCGTTTACAGCAGCAGTTTTCATATTTAGGTTTCCCTCTGTTCTCTCCTATATAGATAGATGAATTTGGAACTCTAAATCCAACATGGTTTGTAGTAGCTCTTTGAAACTTTACAAAATAAAGTAGTTCTCAGTTTTGCCTCTATGGTTTGTTTCCTCTTCAAGTAGCCCTAGGCACATACTGTGGAAAAGCACTTTAATTGAGAGGGGTTGCCAAGCTTCTAAGAAATAACGAGTTTCCGAAATACCAGCAAATATTTTTTCACCCAATCTTCATGATACTTGGTGGTAATGATCAGAACAAAAATCCCACTTGGCTCAACAAATTTTGTTCTTCTAGGTTGAAGGGTTCGTCTACAGTAGCCGTTTTTATATGTAGGTTTCACACTGTTCTCTCTTATATAGATAGATGAATTTGGAACTCTAAATCCAACATGGTTAGTAGTAGCTGTTTGAAGCTTGACAAAATAAAAGAATTGTCAGTTTTGTCCCTACGGTTTGTTTCCTCTTCAAGTAGCCCTAGGCACAGAATGTGGAAAAGCACTTTCATTGAGAGGGTCTACCAAGCTTCCAAGAAGTTACGAGTTCCCGAATTACCAGCAAATATTTTTTCACCCTATCTTCATGATACCTGGTGGTAATGATGAGAACACAAATCCCACTTGACTCACCAAATTTTGTTCTTCTACTTTGAAGCGTTCTTTACAGTAGCAGTTTATATTTTAGGTTTCCCTCTGTTCTCTCCTATATAGATAGATGAATTTGGAACTCTAAATCCAACATGGTTTGTAGTAGCTCTTTGAAACTTTACAAAATAAAGGAGTTCTCAGTTTTGTCTCTATGATTTGTTTCCTCTTTAAGTAGCCCTAAGCAGAGACTGTGTAAAAGCCCTATCATTGAAAGTGGTTGCAAGCTTCCAAGAAATTACGAGTTTCCGAAATCCCAGCAAAATATTTTTTCACACAACCTTGATGATACGTGGTGGTAATGACAAGTACACAAAATTCACTTGGCTCACCAAATTTTGTTCTTCTAGGTAGAAGCGTTGTTTACAGTAGCAGTTCTTTTTTTTTTTTTTTTTAGGTTTCACTCTGTTCTCTCCTATATAGATAGATGAATTTGGAACTCTAAATCGAACATGGTTTGTAGTAGCTCTTTGAAACTTGACAAAATAAAGGAGTTCTCAGTTTTGTCTCTATGGTTTGTTTCCTCTTCAAGTAGCCCTAGGCACAGACTGTGGAAAAGCACTTTCATTGAGAGGGTTGCCAAGCTTCTAAAAAATAACGAGTTTCCGAAATACCAGCAAATATTTTTTCACCCAATCTTGATGATACTTTGTGGTAATGATCAGGACACAAATCCCACTTGGCTCACCAAATTTTGTTCTTCTAGGTTGAAGCGTTCATTTACAGTAATAGTTTTCATATTTAGGTTTCCCTCTGTTCTCTCCTATATAGATAGATGAATTTGGAACTCTAAATCCAACATGGTTTGTAGTAGCTTTTTGAAACTTGAAAAAAAAAGTAGTTCTCAATTTTGTCTCTATGGTTTGTTTCCTCTTCAAGTAGCCCTAGGCAGAGACTGTGGAAAAGCACTTTCATTGAAAGGGGTTGCCAAGCTTCCAAGAAATTACGAGTTTTCATAATACCAGCACATATTTTTTCACCCAATCTTGAAGATACGTGGTGGAAATGACAAGTACAAAATCCCACTTGGCTCACCAAATTTTGTTCTTCTAGGTTGAAGCGTTCGTTTACAGTAGCAGTTTTTGTTTTTAGGTGTCGCTCTGTTCTATCCTATATAGATAGATGAATTTGGAACTCTAAATCCAACATGATTTGTAGTAGCTCTTTGAAAATTGACAAAAACAGTAGTTCTCAGTTTTTTCTTTACGGTTTCTTTCCTTTTCAAGTAGCCCTAAGCAGAGACTGTGGAAAAGCACTTTCATCGAAAGGGGGTGCCAAGCTTCCAAAAAATTACGAGTTTCCAAAATACCAGCAAATATTTTTTCACCAATCTTGATTATACGTGGTGGAATTGAGAAGTACACAAATCCTACTTGGCTCACAAATTTTGTTCTTCTAGGTGGAAGGGTTCGTTTACAGCAGCAATTTTCATATTTAGGTTTCCCTCTGTTCTCTCCTATATAGATAGATGAATTTGGAACTCTAAATCCAACATGGTTTGTAGTAGCTCTTTGAAACTTTACAAAATAAAGGAGTTCTAAGTTTTGTCTCTATGATTTGTTTCCTCTTTAAGTAGCCCTAAGCAGAGACTGTGTAAAAGCCCTATCATTGAAAGTGGTTGCAAGCTTCCAAGAAATTACGAGTTTCCGAAATCCCAGCAAATATTTTTTCACACAACCTTGATGATACGTGGTGGTAATGATCAGGACACAAATCCCACTTGGCTCACCAAATTTTGTTCTTCTACGTTGAAGCGTTCGTTTACAGTAATAGTTTTCATATTTAGGTTTCCCTCTGTTCTCTCCTATATAGATAGATGAATTTGGAACTCTAAATCCAACATGGTTTGTAGTAGCTCTTTGAAAATTGACAAAAACAGTAGTTCTCAGTTTTTTCTCTACGGTTTCTTTCCTTTTCAAGTAGCCCTAAGCAGAGACTGTGGAAAAGCACTTTCATCGAAAGGGGGTGCCAAGCTTCCAAAAAATTACGAGTTTCCAAAATACCAGCAAATATTTTTTCACCAATCTTGATTATACGTGGTGGAATTGACAAGTACACAAATCCTACTTGGCTCACAAATTTTGTTCTTCTAGGTGGAAGGGTTCGTTTACAGCAGCAGTTTTCATATTTAGGTTTCCCTCTGTTCTCTCCTATATAGATAGATGAATTTGGAACTCTAAATCCAACATGGTTTGTAGTAGCTCTTTGAAACTTTACAAAATAAAGTAGTTCTCAGTTTTGCCTCTATGGTTTGTTTCCTCTTCAAGTAGCCCTAGGCACATACTGTGGAAAAGCACTTTAATTGAGAGGGGTTGCCAAGCTTCTAAGAAATAACGAGTTTCCGAAATACCAGCAAATATTTTTTCACCCAATCTTCATGATACTTGGTGGTAATGATCAGAACAAAAATCCCACTTGGCTCAACAAATTTTGTTCTTCTAGGTTGAAGGGTTCGTCTACAGTAGCAGTTTTTATATGTAGGTTTCACACTGTTCTCTCTTATATAGATAGATGAATTTGGAACTCTAAATCCAACATGGTTAGTAGTAGCTCTTTGAAGCTTGACAAAATAAAAGAATTGTCAGTTTTGTCCCTACGGTTTGTTTCCTCTTCAAGTAGCCCTAGGCACAGAATGTGGAAAAGCACTTTCATTGAGAGGGTCTACGAAGCTTCCAAGAAGTTACGAGTTCCCGAATTACCAGCAAATATTTTTTCACCCTATCTTCATGATACCTGGTGGTAATGATGAGAACACAAATCCCACTTGACTCACCAAATTTTGTTCTTCTACTTTGAAGCGTTCTTTACAGTAGCAGTTTATATTTTAGGTTTCCCTCTGTTCTCTCCTATATAGATAGATGAATTTGGAACTCTAAATCCAACATGGTTTGTAGTAGCTCTTTGAAACTTTACAAAATAAAGGAGTTCTCAGTTTTGTCTCTATGATTTGTTTCCTCTTTAAGTAGCCCTAAGCAGAGACTGTGTAAAAGCCCTATCATTGAAAGTGGTTGCAAGCTTCCAAGAAATTACGAGTTTCCGAAATCCCAGCAAATATTTTTTCACACAACCTTGATGATACGTGGTGGTAATGACAAGTACACAAATCTCACTTGGCTCACCAAATTTTGTTCTTCTAGGTAGAAGCGTTGTTTACAGTAGCAGTACTTTTTTTTTTTTTTTTAGGTTTCACTCTGTTCTCTCCTATATAGATAATTGAATTTGGAACTCTAAATCGAACATGGTTTGTAGTAGCTCTTTGAAACTTGACAAAATAAAGGAGTTCTCAGTTTTTTCTCTATGGTTTGTTTCCTCTTCAAGTAGCCCTAGGCACAGACTGTGGAAAAGCACTTTCATTGAGAGGGGTTGCCAAGCTTCTAAAAAATAACGAGTTTCCGAAATACCAGCAAATATTTTTTCACCCAATCTTGATGATACTTGGTGGTAATGATCAGGACACAAATCCCACTTGGCTCACCAAATTTTGTTCTTCTAGGTTGAAGCGTTCGTTTACAGTAATAGTTTTCATATTTAGGTTTCCCTCTGTTCTCTCCTATATAGATAGATGAATTTGGAACTCTAAATCCAACATGGTTTGTAGTAGCTTTTTGAAACTTGAAAAAAAAAGTAGTTCTCAATTTTGTCTCTATGGTTTGTTTCCTCTTCAAGTAGCCCTAGGCAGAGACTGTGGAAAAGCACTTTCATTGAAAGGGGTTGCCAAGCTTCCAAGAAATTACGAGTTTTCATAATACCAGCACATATTTTTTCACCCAATCTTGAAGATACGTGGTGGAAATGACAAGTACAAAAATCCCACTTGGCTCACCAAATTTTGTTCTTCTAGGTTGAAGCGTTCGTTTACAGTAGCAGTTTTTGTTTTTAGGTGTCGCTCTGTTCTATCCTATATAGATAGATGAATTTGGAACTCTAAATCCAACATGGTTTGTAGTAGCTCTTTGAAAATTGACAAAAACAGTAGTTCTCAGTTTTTTCTTTACGGTTTCTTTCCTTTTCAAGTAGCCCTAAGCAGAGACTGTGGAAAAGCACTTTCATCGAAAGGGGGTGCCAAGCTTCCAAAAAATTACGAGTTTCCAAAATACCAGCAAATATTTTTTCACCAATCTTGATTATACGTGGTGGAATTGAGAAGTACACAAATCCTACTTGGCTCACAAATTTTGTTCTTCTAGGTGGAAGGGTTCGTTTACAGCAGCAATTTTCATATTTAGGTTTCCCTCTGTTCTCTCCTATATAGATAGATGAATTTGGAACTCTAAATCCAACATGGTTTGTAGTAGCTCTTTGAAACTTTACAAAATAAAGGAGTTCTAAGTTTTGTCTCTATGATTTGTTTCCTCTTTAAGTAGCCCTAAGCAGAGACTGTGTAAAAGCCCTATCATTGAAAGTGGTTGCAAGCTTCCAAGAAATTACGAGTTTCCGAAATCCCAGCAAATATTTTTTCACACAACCTTGATGATACGTGGTGGTAATGATCAGGACACAAATCCCACTTGGCTCACCAAATTTTGTTCTTCTACGTTGAAGCGTTCGTTTACAGTAATAGTTTTCATATTTAGGTTTCCCTCTGTTCTCTCCTATATAGATAGATGAATTTGGAACTCTAAATCCAACATGGTTTGTAGTAGCTCTTTGAAAATTGACAAAAACAGTAGTTCTCAGTTTTTTCTCTACGGTTTCTTTCCTTTTCAAGTAGCCCTAAGCAGAGACTGTGGAAAAGCACTTTCATCGAAAGGGGGTGCCAAGCTTCCAAAAAATTACGAGTTTCCAAAATACCAGCAAATATTTTTTCACCAATCTTGATTATACGTGGTGGAATTGACAAGTACACAAATCCTACTTGGCTCACAAATTTTGTTCTTCTAGGTGGAAGGGTTCGTTTACAGCAGCAGTTTTCATATTTAGGTTTCCCTCAGTTGTCTCCTATATAGATAGATGAATTTGGAACTCTAAATCCAACATGGTTTGTAGTAGCTCTTTGAAACTTTACAAAATAAAGTAGTTCTCAGTTTTGCCTCTATGGTTTGTTTCCTCTTCAAGTAGCCCTAGGCACATACTGTGGAAAAGCACTTTAATTGAGAGGGGTTGCCAAGCTTCTAAGAAATAACGAGTTTCCGAAATACCAGCAAATATTTTTTCACCCAATCTTCATGATACTTTGTGGTAATGATCAGAACAAAAATCCCACTTGGCTCAACAAATTTTGTTCTTCTAGGTTGAAGGGTTCGTCTACAGTAGCAGTTTTTATATGTAGGTTTCACACTGTTCTCTCTTATATAGATAGATGAATTTGGAACTCTAAATCCAACATGGTTAGTAGTAGCTCTTTGAAGCTTGACAAAATAAAAGAATTGTCAGTTTTGTCCCTACGGTTTGTTTCCTCTTCAAGTAGCCCTAGGCACAGAATGTGGAAAAGCACTTTCATTGAGAGGGTCTACCAAGCTTCCAAGAAGTTACGAGTTCCCGAATTACCAGCAAATATTTTTTCACCCTATCTTCATGATACCTGGTGGTAATGATGAGAACACAAATCCCACTTGACTCACCAAATTTTGTTCTTCTACTTTGAAGCGTTCTTTACAGTAGCAGTTTATATTTTAGGTTTCCCTCTGTTCTCTCCTATATAGATAGATGAATTTGGAACTCTAAATCCAACATGGTTTGTAGTAGCTCTTTGAAACTTGACAAAAAAAGTATGTCTCAGTTTTGTCTCTGTCCCTTGTTTCCTCTTCAAGTAGCCCTAGGCACAGACTGTGGAAAAGCACTTTCATTGAAAGAGGTTGCCAAGTTTCCAAAAATAACGAGTTTCCGAAATACTTGCAAATATTTTTTCACCCAATCTTGATGATACTTGGTGGTAATGATCGGTACACAAATCCCACTTGGCTCACCAAATTTTGTTCTTCTAAGTTTAAGCGTTCGTGTACAGTAGGAGTTTTTATATTTAGGTTTCTCTCTGTTCTCTCCTATATAGATAGATGAATTTGGAACTCTAAATCCAACATGGTTTGTAGTAGCTCTTTGAAACTTTACAAAATAAAGGAGTTCTCAGTTTTGTCTCTATGATTTGTTTCCTCTTTAAGTAGCCCTAAGCAGAGACTGTGTAAAAGCCCTATCATTGAAAGTGGTTGCAAGCTTCCAAGAAATTACGAGTTTCCGAAATCCCAGCAAATATTTTTTCACACAACCTTGATGATACGTGGTGGTAATGACAAGTACACAAATCTCACTTGGCTCACCAAATTTTGTTCTTCTAGGTAGAAGCGTTGTTTACAGTAGCAGTTCTTTTTTTTTTTTTTTTTTTTTAGGTTTCACTCTGTTCTCTCCTATATAGATAGATGAATTTGGAACTCTAAATCGAACATGGTTTGTAGTAGCTCTTTGAAACTTGACAAAATAAAGGAGTTCTCAGTTTTGTCTCTATGGTTTGTTTCCTCTTCAAGTAGCCCTAGGCACAGACTGTGGAAAAGCACTTTCATTGAGAGGGGTTGCCAAGCTTCTAAAAAATAACGAGTTTCCGAAATACCAGCAAATATTTTTTCACCCAATCTTGATGATACTTGGTGGTATTGATCAGGACACAAATCCCACGTGGCTCACCAAATTTTGTTCTTCTACGTTGAAGCGTTCGTTTACAGTGATAGTTTTCATATTTAGGTTTCCCTCTGTTCTCTCCTATATAGATAGATGAATTTGGAACTCTAAATCCAACATGGTTTGTAGTAGCTTTTTGAAACTTGAAAAAAAAAAGTAGTTCTCAATTTTGTCTCTATGGTTTGTTTCCTCTTCAAGTAGCCCTAGGCAGAGACTGTGGAAAGGCACTTTCATTGAAAGGGGTTGCCAAGCTTCCAAGAAATTACGAGTTTTCATAATACCAGCACATATTTTTTCACCCAATCTTGAAGATACGTGGTGGAAATGACAAGTACAAAAATCCCACTTGGCTCACCAAATTTTGTTCTTCTAGGTTGAAGCGTTCGTTTACAGTAGCAGTTTTTGTTTTTTGTTGTCGCTCTGTTCTATCCTATATAGATAGATGAATTTGGAACTCTAAATCCAACATGGTTTGTAGTAGCTCTTTGAAACTTGACAAAATAAAATAGTTCTCTGTTTTGTCTCTATGGTTTGTTTCCTCTTCAAGTAGCCCTAGGCAGAGACTGTGGAAAAGCACTTTCATTGAAAGGGGTTGCCAAGCTTCCAAGAAATACGAGTTTCCAAAATCCCAGCACATATTTTTTCACCCAATCTTGATGATACGTGGTGGTAATGACAAGTACACAAATCCCACTTGGCTCACCAAATTTTGTTCTTCTAGGTTGAAGCGTTCGTTTACAGTAGCAGCTTTTATTTTTAGGTGTCACTCTGTTCTATCCTATATAGATAGATGAATTTGGAACTCTAAATCCAACATGGTTTGTAGTAGCTCTTTGAAACTTGACAAAATTAAGTAGTTCTCAGTTGTGTCTCTATGGTTTGTTTCCTCTTCAAGTAGCCCTAAGAAGAGACGGTGGAAAAGCACTTTCATTGAAAGGGGTTGCCAAGCTTCCAAGAAATTACGAGTTTCTGAAATACCAGCAAATATTTTTTCACACAATCTTGTTGATACATGGTGGTATGACAAGTACACAAATCCCACTTGGCTCACCAAATTTTGTTCTTCTAGGTTGAAGCCTTCGTTTACAGTAGCAGTTTTTATTTTTAGGTTTCACTCTCTTCTCTCCCGTATAGATAGATGAATTTTGAACTCTAATCCGAACATGGTTTGTAGTAGATCTTTGAAACTTGACAAAATAAAGGAGTTCTCAGTTTTGTCTCTATGGTTTGTTTCCTCCCTCAAGTAGCCCTAGGCACAGACTGTGGAAAAGCACTTTCATTGAGTGGGGTTGCCAAGCTTCTAAGAAAAAATGAGTTTCCGAAATGCCAGCAAATATTTTTTCACCCAATCTTGATGATACGTGGTGGTAATGAACAGTACACAAATCCCACTTGGCTCACCAAATTGTGTTCTTCTAGGTTGAAGCGTTCGTCTACAGTAGCAGTTTATATATGTAGATTTTACTCTGTTCTCTCTTATATAAATAGATGAATTTGAAACTCTAGATCCAACATGGTTTGTAGTAGCTTTTTGAAACTTGACAAAATAAAGCTGTTCTCAGTTTTGTCTCTATGGTTTGTTTCCTCTTCAAGTAGCCATATGCACAGACTGTGGAAAAGCACTTTCATTGGAAGTGTTTGCCAAGCTTCCAAGAAATTACGAGCTTCCGAAATACCAGCAAATATTTTTTCACCCAATCTTGATGATACCTGGTGGTAATGATTAGTACACAAATCCCACTTGGCTCACCAAATTTTGGTCTTCAAGGTTGAAGCGTTCATCTACAGTAGCAGTTTTTATATTTAGGTTCTCTTCTGGGCTCTCCTATATAGATAGATGAATTTGGAACACTAAATCCAACATGGTTTGTAGTAGCTCCTTGAAACTTGACAAAATAAAGTAGGTCTCAGTTTTTCCTCTATGGTTTGTTTCTTCTACAAGTAACCCTAGGCACAGACTGTGGAAAAGCACTTTCATTGAGAGGGGTTGCCAAGCTTCTAAGAAATAATGAGTTTTCGAAATCCCAGCAAATATTTTTTCACCCAATCTTGATGATACGTGGTGGTAATGATCAGTACACAAATCCCACTTGACTCACCAAATTGTGTTCTTCTAGGTTGAAGTGTTCCTTTACAGTAGCAGTTTATATTTTTAGGTTTCCCTCTGTTCTCTCCTATATAGATAGCTGAATTTGGAACTCTAAATCCAGCATGGTTTGTAGTAGCTCTTTGAAACTTGACAAAATAAAGTAGTTCTCAGTATTGTCTCTATGGTTAGTTTCCTCTTCAAGTACCCCTAGGCACAGACTGTGTAAAAGCACTTTAATTGAGTGGGTTGTCAAGGTTCTAAGAAATAAAGAGTTTCCAAAATACCAGCAAATATTTTTTTACCCAATCTTGATGATACTTGGGGGTAATTATCAGTACACAAATCTCACTTGGCCCACCAAATTTTGTTCTTCTAGGTTGAAGCGTTCGTTCACATTAGCAGTTTTTATTTTTAGGTGTCCCTCTGTTCTCTTTTATAAAGATAGATGAATTTGGAACTCTAAATCCAACATGGTTTGTAGTAGCTCTTTGAAAGTGAAAAAATAAAGGAGTTTTCAGTTGTGTCTATATGATATGTTTTCTCTTCAAGTAGCCATAAGCAGAGACTGTGGAAAAGCACTTTCATTGAAAGGGGTTGCCAAGGTTCCAAAAATTACGAGTTTCCAAAATACCAGCAAATATTTTTTCACCCAATCTTGATGATACTTGGTGGTAAGGACAAGTACACAAATCACACTTGGCTCACCAAATTTTGTTCTTCTAGGTTAAAGCGTTCGTCTACAGTAGCAGTTTTTATATTTAGGTTTCACTGTGTTCTCTTATATATAGATAGATGAATTTGGAACTCTAAATCCAACGTGGTTTGTAGTAGCTCTTTGAAACTTGACAAAATAAAGTAGTTCTCTGTATTGTCTCAATGGTTTGTTTCCTCTTCAAGTTGCCCTAGACACAGACTGTGGAAAAGCACTTTCAATGAGTGGGTTGTCAAGCTTCTATGAAATAACGAGTTTCCAAAATACCAGCAAATATTTTTTTCCCAATCTTGATGATACTTGGTGGTAATGATCAGTACACAAATCCCACTTGGCTTACCAAATTGTGTTCTTCTAGGTTGAAGCATTCGTTTACAGTAGTAGTTTATATTTTTAGGTTTCCCTCTGTTCTCTCCTGTAGAGATAGATGACTTTGGAACTCTAAATCCAACATGGTTTGTAGTAGCTCTTTGATACTTGACAAGATAAAGTAGTTCTCAGTTTTGTCTCTATGATTTGTTTCCTCTTCAAGTAGACCTAAGCAGAGACTGTGGAAAAGCACGTTCATTGGAAGGGTTTGCTAAGCTTCCAAGAAATTACGAGTTTCCGAAATACCAGCAAATATTTTTTCACCCATTACTGATGATACCTGGTGGTAATGATCGGTACACAAATCCGACTTGGCTCACCAAATTTTGTTGTTCTAGGTTGAAGCGTTCCTTTACAGTAGCAGTTTTTATTTTTAGGTTTCATTTTGTTGTCTCCTATATAGATAGATGAATTTGGAACTCTAAATCCAACATGGTTTGTAGTAGCTCTGTGAAACTTGACAAAATAAAGGAGTTCTCAGTTTTGTCTCTATGGTTTGTTTCCTCTTCAAGTAGCCATAGGCACAGACTGTGGAAAAGCATTTTCATTGCGAGGGGTTGCCAAGCTTCTAAAAAATAACGAGTCTCCGAAATACCAGCGAATATTTTTTCACCCAATCTTGATGATACTTGGTGGTAATGATCAGTACACAAATCCCACTTGGCTCACCAAATTTTGTTCTTCTGGGTTGAAGCGACGTCTACAGTAGCAGGTTTTAAATGTAGGTTTCACTCTGTTCTCTCTTATATAGATAGATGAATTTGGAACTATAAATCCAGCATGGATTGTAGTACTCTTTGAAACTTGACAAAATAAAAGAGTTCTCAGTTTTGTCTCTATGGTTTGTTTCCTCTTCAAGTAGCCTTAAGCACAGAATGTGGAAAAGCACTTTCATTGAGAGGGGTTGCCAAGCTTCCAAGAAATTACGAGATTCTGAAATAGCAGCAAATATTTCTTCACCCAATCTTGATGATACCTGGTAGTAATGAACGGTACACAAATCCCACTTGGCTCACCAAATTTTGTTCTTGTAGGTTGAAGCGTTCGTTTACAGTAGCAGTTTTTATTTTTTGGTTTCATTTTGTTGTCTCCTATATAGATAGATGAATTTGGAACTGTAAATCCAACATGGTTTTTAGTAGCTCTTTGAAACGTGAAAAAATAAAGGAGTTCTCAGTTTTGTCTCTATTGTTTGTTTCCTCTTCAAGTAGCCATAGGCACAGACTGTGGAAAAGCATTTTCACTCAGAGGGGTTGCCAAGTTTCTATGAAATAAAGAGTTTCCGAAATACCAGCAAATATTTTTTCACCCAATCTTGATGATACTTGGTGGTAATGATCAGTACACAAATCCCACTTGGCACACCAAATTTTGTTCTTCTAGGTTGAAGCGTTCTTTTACAGTAGCAGATTTTTTATTTAGGTTTCACTCTGTGCTCTCCAATATAGATAGATGAAATTGGAACTCTAAAACCAACATGGTTTTTAGTAGCTCTTTGAAACTTGACAAATAAAGGAGTTCTCAGTTTTGTCTCTGTGGTTTGTTTCCTCTTCAAGTAGCCCTAAGTACAGAATGTGGAAAAGCACTTTCATTGAAAGGGGTTGCCAAGCTTCCAAGAAATTACAAGTTTTCATAATACCAGCACATACTTTTTCACCCAATCTTGAAGATATGTGGTGGAAATGACAAGTACAAAAATCCCACTTGGCTCACCAAATTTTGTTCTTCTAGGTTGAAGCGTTCGTTTACAGTAGCAGTTTTTGTTTTTAGGTGTTGCTCTGTTCTATCCTATATAGATAGATGAATTTGGAACTCTAAATCCAACATGGTTTGTAGTAGCTCTTTGAAAATTGACAAAAACAGTAGTTCTCAGTTTTTTCTCTACGGTTTCTTTCCTCTTCAAGTAGCCCTAAGCAGAGACTGTGGAAAAGCACTTTCATCGAAAGAGGGTGCCAAGCTTCCAAAAAATTACGAGTTTCCAAAATACCAGCAAATATTTTTTCACCAGTCTTGATTATACGTGGTGGAAATGACAAGTACACAAATCCTACTTGGCTCACAAATTTTGTTCTAGGTGGAAGGGTTCGTTTACAGCAGCAGTTTTTATTTTTAGGTTTCACTCTGTTCTCTACTATATAGATAGATGAATTTGGAACTCTAAATCCAACGTGGTTTGTAGTAGCTCTTTGAAACTTTACAAAAAAAAAGTAGTTCTCAGTTTTGCCTCTATGGTTTGTTTCCTCTTCAAGTAGCCCTAGGCACATACTGTGGAAAAGCACTTTAATTGAGAGGGGTTGCCAAGCTTCTAAGAAATAACGAGTGTCCGAAATACCAGTAAATATTTTTTACCCAATCTTGATTATACGTGGTGGAAATGACAAGTACAAAAATCCCACTTGGCTCACCAAATTTTGTTCTTCTAGGTTGAAGCGTTCGTTTACAGTAGCAGTTTTTGTTTTTAGGTGTCGCTCTGTTCTATCCTATATAGATAGATGAATTTGGAACTCTAAATCCAACACGGTTTGTAGTAGTTCTTTGAAACTTGACAAAAAAAAGCATTTCTCAGTTTTGTCTCTATGATTTGTTTCCTATTCAAGTAGCATTAAGCAGAGACTGTGGAAAAGCACTTTCATTGAAAGGGGTTGCCAAGCTTCCAAGAAATTACGAGTTTCCAAAATACCAGCAAATATTTTTTCACCCAATCTTGATGATACTTGGTGGTAATGATCAATACACAAATCCCACTTGGCTCACCATATTTTGTTCTTCTAGTTTGAAGCGTTCGTCTACAGTAGCAGTTTTTATTTTTAGGTTTCCCTCTGTGGTCTCCTATATAGATAGATGTATTTGGAACTCTAAATCCAACATGGTTTGTAGTAGCTCTTTGAAACATGACAAAATAAAGGAGTTCCAGTTTTGTCTCTACGGTTTGTTTCCTCTTCAAGTAGCCCTAGGCACATACTGTAGAAAAGCACTTTAATTGAGAGGGGTTGCCAAGCTTCTAAGAAATAACGAGTTTCCGAAATACCAGTAAATATTTTTTACCCAATCTTGATGATACGTGGTGGTAATGACAAGTACACAAATCCCACTTGGCTCACCAAATTTTGTTCTTCTAGGTTGAAGCGTTCGTCTATAGTAGCAGTTTTTATATTTAGGTTTCCCTCTGTTCTCTCCTATATAGATAGATGAATTTGGAACTCTAAATCTAACATGGGTGGTAGTAGCTCTTTTAAACTTGAACAAAAAAAAGCATTTCTCAGTTTTGTCTCTATGATTTGTTTCCTCTTCAAGTAACAATAAGCAGAGACTGTGGAAAAGCACTTTCATTGAAAGGGGTTGCCAAGCTTCCAAAAAATTACGAGTTTCCGAAATACCAGCAAATACTTTTTCACTCAATCTTGATGATACTTGGTGGTAATGATCAGGACACAAATCCCACTTGGCTCACCAAATTCTGTTGAAGCGTTCGTCTACAGTAGCAATTTTTATATTGAGGTTTCCCTCTGCTCTCTCCTATATAGATAGATGAATTTGGAACTCTAAATCCAACATGGTTTGTAGTACCTTTTTAAAACTTGACAAAAAAATTAGTTCTCAATTTTGTCTCTATGGTTTGTTTCCTCTTCAAGTAGCCCTAGGCAGAGACTGTAGAAAAGCACTTTCATTGAAAAGGGTTGCCAAGCTTTTAAGAAATTTCGAGTTTCCAAAATACCAGCACATATTTTTTCACCCAATCTTGATGATACGTGGTGGTAATGACAAGTACACAAGTCCCACTTGGCTCACCAAATTTTGTGCTTCTAGGTTGAAGCGTTCGTTTACACTAGCAGTTTTTATTTTTAGGTTTCACTCTGTTCTCTACTATATAGATAGTAGAATTTGGAACTCTAAATCCAACATGGTTTGTAGTAGCTCTTTGAATCTTGACAAAATATAGGTGTTCTCAGTTTTGTCTCTATGCTTTGTTTCCTCTTCAAGTAGCCGTAGGCACAGATTGTGGAAAAGCACTTTCATTGAGAGGGGTTGCCAAGTTTCTAAGAAATAATGTGTTTCCGATATGCCAGGAAATATTTTTTCACCCAATCTTGATGATACGTGGTGTTAATGACAAGTACACAAATCCCACTTGGCTCACCAAATTTTGTTCTTCTAGGTTGAAGCGTTCGTTTACAATAGCAGTTTTTATTTTTAGGTGTCACTCTGTTCTATCCTATATAGTTAGATGAATTTGGAACTCTATATCCAACATGGTTTGTATTAGCTCTTTGAAACTTGACAAAATAAAGGAGTTCTCAGATTTGTCTCTATGGTTTGTTGTCTCTTCAAGTAGCCCTAGGCAGAGACTGTGGAAAAGCACTTTCATTGAAAGGGGTTGCCAAGCTTCCAAGAAATTACGAGATTCCAAAATACCAGCAAATATTTTTTTCACCCAATCGTGATGATACGTGGTGGCATTGACAAGTACACAAATCCTACTAGGCTCACCAAATTTTGTTCTTGTAGGTTGAAGCGTTCGTTTACAGTAGCAGTTTTTATTTTTAGGTTTCACTCTGTTCTCAAATATATAGATAGATGAATTTGGAACTCTCAATACAACATGGTTTGTAGTAGCTCTTTGAAACTTGGCAAAATAAAGGAGTTCTGAGTTTTGTCTCTATGCTTTGTTTCCTCTTCAAATAGCCCTAATCAAAGACTGTGGAAAAGCACTTTCATTGAGAGGGGTTGCCACGCTTCTAAGAAATAATGAGTTTCCGAAATGCCAGCAAATATTTTTTCACCCAATTTGATGATACGTGGTGGTAATGATCAGTACACAAATCTCACTTGGCTCACCAAATTGTGTTCTTCTAGGTTGAAGCGTTCATCTACAGTAGCAGTATATATATGTAGGTTTCACTCTGTTCTCTCTTATACAGATAGATGACTTTGGAACTCTAAATCCAACATGGTTTGTAGTAGCTCTTTGAAACTTGACAAAATAAAGGAGTTCTCAGTTTTGTCTCTATGGTTTGTTTCCTCTTCAAGTAGCCCTAAGCACAGGCTGTGGAAAAGCACTTTCATTGAGAGGGGTTGCCAAGCTTCTAAAATAACGAGTTTCCGAAATAGCAGCAAATATTTTTTCACCCAATCATGATGATACTCGGTGGTAATGATAAGTCCACAAATCCCACTTGGCTCACCAAATTTTGTTCTTCTAGGTTGAAGCGTTCGTCTATAGTAGCAGTTTTGATATATAGGTTTCCCTCTGTTCTCTCCTATATAGATAGATGAATTTGGAACTCTAAATCCAACACGGTTTGTAGTAGCTCTTTGAAACTTGACAAAAAAAAGCATTTCTCAGTTTTGTCTCTATGATTTGTTTCCTCTTCAAGAAGCATTAAGCAGACACTGTGGAAAAGCACTTTCATTGAAAGGGGTTGCCAAGCTTCCAAGAAATTACGAGTTTCCAAAATACCAGCAAATATTTTTTCACCCAATCTTGATGATACTTGGTGGTAATGATCAATACACAAATCCCACTTGGCTCACCATATTTTGTTCTTCTAGTTTGAATCGTTCGTCTACAGTAGCAGTTTTTATTTTTAGGTTTCCCTCTGTGCTCTCCTATATAGACAGATGTATTTGCAACTCTAAATCCAACATGGTTTGTAGTAGCTCTTTGAAACATGACAAAATAAAGGAGTTCTCAGTTTTGTCTCTATGGTTTGTTTCCTCTTCAATTAGCCGTAGGCACAGAATGTGGAAAAGCACTTTCATTGAGAGGGATTGCCAAGCTTCTAAGAAATAACGAGTTTCCGAAAACCAGCAAATATATTTCCACCCAATCTTGATGATACTTGGTGGTAATGATCAGAACACAAATCCCACTTGGCTCACCAAATTTTCTTCTTCTAGGTTGAAGCGTTTGGCTACAGTAGCAGTTTTTATATTTAGTTTTTCCTCTGTTGTCTCCTATATAGATAGATGAATTTGGAACTCTTAATCCAACATGGTTTGTAGTAGCTCTTCAATACTTGACAAAATAAAGTAGTTCTCAGTTTTGTCTCTATGATTTGTTTTCTCTTCAAGTAGCCCTAAGCAGAGACTGTGGAAAAGCACTTTAATTGAAAGGTGTTGCCAAACTTTCAAGATATTACGAGTTTCCGATATACCAGCATATATTTTCTCACCCAATCTTGATGATACTTGCTGGCAATGACAAGTACACAAATCCCACTTGGCTCACCAAATTTTGTTCTTCTAGGTTTAAGTGTTCGTCTACAGTAGCAGTTTTTATTTTTAGGTTTCATTTTGTTGTCTCCTATATAGATAGATGAATTTGGAATTCTAAATCCAACATGGTTTGTAGTAGCTCTTTGAAACGTGACAAAATAAAGGAGTTCTCAGTTTTGTCTCTATGGTCTGTTTCCCCTTCAAGTAGCTATAGGCACAAATTGTGGAAAAGCATTTTCATTCAGAGGGGTTTCCAAGGTTCTAAGAAATAAAGAGTTTCCGAAATACCAGCAAGATTTTTTCACCCAATCTTGATGATACTTGGTAGTAATGATCAGTACACAAATCCCACTTGGCACACCAAATTTTGTTCTTCTAGGTTGAAGCGTTCTTCTACAGTAGCAGTTTTTATATTTAGGTTTCACTCTGTGCTCTCCTATATAGATAGATAAAATTGGAACTCTTAATCCAACATGGTTTTTAGTAGCTCTTTGAAACTTGACAAATAAAGGAGTTCTCAGTTTTGTTTCTATGGTTTGTTTCCTCTTCAGTAGCCCTAAGTACAGAATGTGGAAAAGCACTTTCATTGAAAGGGGTTGCCAAGCTTCTAAGAAATAACGAGTCTCTGAAATACCAGCAAATGTTTTTTCACCCAATCTTGATGATATGTGGTGGTAATGATCAGTACACAAATTCCACTTGGCTCAACAAATTGTGTTCTTCTAGGTTGAAGCGGTCGTCTACAGTAGCAGTTTTTATATGTAGTTTTCACTCTCTTCTCTCTTATATAGATAGATGAATTTGGAACTCTATATCCAACATGGTTTGTATTAGCTCTTTGAAACTTGACAAAATAAAGGAGTTCTCAGTTTTGTCTCTATGGTTTGTTTCCTCTTCAAGTAGCCCTAGGCAGAGACTGTGGAAAAGCACTTTCATTGAAAGGGGTTGCCAAGCTTCCAAGAAATTACGAGTTTTCATAATACCAGCACATATTTTTTCACCCAATCTTGAAGATACGTGGTGGAAATGACAAGTACAAAAATCCCACTTGGCTCACCAAATTTTGTTCTTCTAGGTTGAAGCGTTCGTTTACAGTAGCAGTTTTTGTTTTTAGGTGTCGCTCTGTTCTATCCTATATAGATAGATGAATTTGGAACTCTAAATCCAACATGGTTTGTAGTAGCTCTTTGAAAATTGACAAAAACAGTAGTTCTCAGATTTTTCTCTACGGTTTCTTTCCTCTTCAAGTAGCCCTAAGCAGAGACTGTGGAAAAGCACTTTCATCGAAAGGGGGTGCCAAGCTTCCAAAAAATTACGAGTTTCCAAAATACCAGCAAATATTTTTTCACCAATCTTGATTATACGTGGTGGAAATGACAAGTACACAAATCCCACTTGGCTCACCAAATTTTGTTCTTCTAGGTTGAAGCGTTCGTCCATAGTAGCAGTTTTTATATTTAGGTTTCTCTCTGTTCTCTCCTATATAGATAGATGAATTTGGAACTCTAAATCCAATATGGGTGGTAGTAGCTCTTTTAACCTTGACCAAAAAAAAAAGCATTTCTCAGTTTTGTCTCTATGATTTGTTTCCTCTTCAAGTAACAATAAGCAGAGTCTGTGGAAATGCACTTTCATTGAAATGGGTTTCCAAGCTTCCAAGAAATTCCGAGTTTCCGAAATACCAGGAAATATTTTTTCACCCAATCTTGATGATACTTGGTGGTAATGATCAGGACACAAATCCCACTTGGCTCACCAAATTCTGTTCTACTACGTTGAAGCGTTCGTCTACAGTAGCAATTTTTATATTGAGGTTTCCCTCTGTTCTCTCCTATATAGATAGATGAATTTGGAACTCTAAATCCAACATGGTTTGTAGTAGATTTTTGAAACTTGACAAAAAAAGTAGTTCTCAATTTTGTCTCTATGGTTTGTTTCCTCTTCAAGTAGCCCTAGGCAGAAACTGTGGAAAAGCACTTTCATTGAAAGGGGTTGCCAAGCTTTTAAGAAATTACGAGTTTCCAAAATACCAGCACATATTTTTTCACCCAATCTTGATGATACGTGGTGGTAATGACAAGTACACAAGTCCCACTTGGCTCACCATATTTTGTTTTTCTAGTTTGAAGCGTTCGTCTACAGTAGCAGTTTTTATTTTTAGGTTTCCCTCTGTGTTCTCCTATATAGATAGATGTATTTGGAACTCTAAATCCAACATGGTTTGTAGTAGCTCTTTGAAACATGACAAAATAAAGGAGTTCTCAGTTTTGTCTCTATGGTTTGTTTCCTCTTCAATTAGCCTTAGGCACAGAATGTGGAAAATCACTTTCATTGAGAGGGATTGCCAAGCTTCTAAGAAATAACGAGTTTCCGAAAACCAGCAAATATATTTCCACCCAATCTTGATGATACTTGGTGGTAATGATCAGAACACAAATCCCACTTGGCTCACCAAATTTTCTTCTTCTAGGTTGAAGTGTTTGGCTACAGTAGCAGTATTTATATTTAGTTTTTCCTCTGTTGTCTCCTATATAGATAGATGAATTTGGAACTCTTAATCCAACATGGTTTGTAGTAGCTCTTCAATACTTGACAAAATAAAGTAGTTCTCAGTTTTGTCTCTATGATTTGTTTCCTCTTCAAGTAGCCCTAAGCAGAGACTGTGGAAAAGCACTTTAATTGAAAGGTGTTGCCAAGCTTTCAAGAAATTACGAGTTTCCGAAATACCAGCATATATTTCCTCACCCAATCTTGATGATACTTGCTGGCAATGACAAGTACACAAATCCCACTTGGCTCACCAAATTTTGTTCTTCTAGGTTTAAGTGTTCGTCTACAGTAGCAGTTTTTATTTTTAGGTTTCATTTTGTTGTCTCCTATATAGATAGATGAATTTGGAATTCTAAATCCAACATGGTTTGTAGTAGCTCTTTGAAACGTGACAAAATAAAGGAGTTCTCAGTTTTGTCTCTATGGTCTGTTTCCCCTTCAAGTAGCCATAGACACAGATTGTGGAAAAGCATTTTCATTCAGAGGGGTTTCCAAGCTTCTAAGAAATAAAGAGTTTCCGAAATACCAGCATAGATTTTTTCACCCAATCTTGATGATACTTGGTGGTAATGATCAGTACACAAATCCCAATTGGCACACCAAATTTTGTTCTTCTAGGTTGAAGCGTTCGTCTACAGTAGCAGTTTTTATTTTTAGGTTTCGGTCTGTGCTCTCCCATATAGATAGATGAATTTGGAACTCTATATCCAACATGGTTTGTATTAGCTCTTTGAAACTTGACAAAATAAAGGAGTTCTCAGTTTTGTCTCTATGGTTTGTTTCCTCTTCAAGTAGCCCTAGGCAGAGACTGTGGAAAAGCACTTTCATTGAAAGGGGTTGCCAAGCTTCCAAGAAATTACGAGTTTCCAAAATACCAGCACATATTTTTTCACCCAATCTTGATGATACGTGGTGGTAATGACAAGTACACAAATCCCACTTGGCTCACCAAATTTTGTTCTTCTAGGTTGAAGCGTTCGTCCATAGTAGCAGTTTTTATATTTAGGTTTCTCTCTGTTCTCTCCTATATAGATAGATGAATTTGGAACTCTAAATCCAACATGGTTTGTATTATCTCTTTGAAACCTGACAAAATAAAGGAGTCCTCAGTTTTGTCTCTATGGTTTTTTTCCTCTTCAAGTAGCCCTAAGCACAGAATGTGGAAAAGCACTTTCATTGAGAGGGGTTGCCAAGCTTCCAAGAAATTACGAGTTTCAGAAATACCAGCAAATATTTTTTCACCCAATCTTGATGATACTTGGTGGTAATGATCAGGACACAAATCCCACTTGGCTCACCAAATTTTGTTCTTCTAGGTTGAAGCGTTCGTTTACAGTAGCAGTTTTCATATTTAGGTTTGTCTCTGTTCTCTCCTATATAGATAGATGAATTTGGAACTCTAAATCCAACATGGTTTGTAGTAGCTTTTTGAAACTTGACAAAAAAAGTAGTTCTCAATTTTGTCTCTATGGTTTGTTTCCTCTTCAAGTAGCCCTAGGCAGAGACTGTGAAAAAGAACTTTCATTTAAAGGGGTTGCCAAGCTTCCAAGAAATTGCGAGTTTCCAAAATACCAGCACATATTTTTTCACCCAATCTTGATGATACATGGTGGTAATGACAAGTACACAAATCCCACTTGGCTCACCAAATTTTGTTCTTCTAGGTTAAAGCTTTCGTCTATAGTAGCAGTTTTTATATTTAGGTTTCCCTCTGTTCTCTCCTATATAGATAGATGAATTTGGAACTCTAAATCCAACGTGGTTTGTAGTAGCTCTTTTACACTTGACAAAAAAAAAGCATTTCTCAGTTTTGTCTCTATGATTTGTTTCCTCTTCAAGTAGCAATAAGCAGAGAATGTGGAAAAGACCCTGCATTGAAAGGGCTTGCCAAGGTTCCAAGAAATTACGAGTTTCCGAAAACCAGCAAATATTTTTTCACCCAATCTTGATGATACTTGGTGGTAATGATCGGTTACCAAATCCCAATTGGCTCACCATATTTTGTTGTTCTACGTTGAAGCGTTCGTTTACAGTAGCAGTTTTTATTTTTAGGTTTCATTTTGTTGACTCCGATATAGATAGATGAATTTGGAACTCTAAATCCAACATGGTTTGTAGTAGCTCTGTGAAACTTGACAAAATAAAGGAGTTCTCAGTTTTGTCTCTATGGTTTGTTTCCTCTTCAAGTAGCCATAGGCACTGACTGTGGAAAAGCATTTTCATTGAGAGGGGATGCCAAGCTTCAAAGAAATAACGAGTTTCCGAAATACCAGCAAATATTTTTTCACCCAATCTTGATGTTACGTGGTGGTAATGATCAGTACACAAATCCCACTTGGCTCACCGAATTTTGTTCTTCTAGGTTGAAGCGTTCATCTACAGTAGCAGTTTTTATATTTAGGTTTCACTCTGTTCCCTCCTATGTAGATAGATGAATTTGGAACTCTAAATCCAACATGGTTTGTAGTAGCTCTTTGAAACTTGACAAAATAAAGTAGTTCTCAGTTTTCTCTCTATGGTTTGTATCCTCTTCAAGTAGCCCTAGGCACAGACTATGGAAAAGCACTTTCATTGAGAGGGGTTGCCAAGCTTCTAAGAAATAACGAGTCTCCGAAATACCAGCAAATGTTTTTTCACCCAATCTTGATGATACGTGGTGGTAATGATCAGTACACAAATTCCACTTGGCTCAACAAATTGTGTTCTTCTAGGTTGAAGCGTTCGTTTACGGTAGCAGTTTTTTTTTTTTTTAGGTTTCACTCTGTTCTCATATATATAGATAGATGAACTTGGAACTCTAAATCCAACATGGTTTGTAGTAGCTTTTTGAAACTTGACAAAAAAAAAGTAGTTCTCAATTTTGTCTCTATGGTTTGTATCCTCTTCAAGTAGCCCTAGGCAGAGACTGTGGAAAAGCACTTTCATTGAGAGGGGTTGCCAATGTTCAAAGAAATAACGAGTTTCCGAAATACCAGCAAATATTTTTTCACCCAAACTTGATGATACTTGGTCTTAATGATCAGCACACAAATCCCACTTGGCTCACCAACTTTTGTTCTTCTAGTTTGAAGCGTTCGTCTACAGTAGCAGTTTTTATATTTAGGTTTCCCTCTGTTCTCTCCTATATAGATAGATGAATTTGGAACTATAAATCCAACATTTTTTGTAGTAGCTCTTTGAAAATTGACAAAAAAAGTAGTTCTCACTTTTTTCTCTATGGTTTGTTTCCTCTTTAAGTAGCCCTAAGCAAAGACTGTGGAAAAGCACTTTCATTGAATGGGGTTGCCAAGCTTCCAAGAAATTACGAGTTTCCGAAATACCAGCGAATGTTTTTTCACCCATCTTCATGATACTTGGTGGTAATGATCAGTACACAAATAACACTTGGCTCACCAAATTTTGTTCTTCTAGGTTTAAGCGTTCGTCTACAGTAGCAGTTTTTATTTTTAGGTTTCACTCTGTTCTCATATATATAGATAGATGAATTTGGAACTCTAAATCCAACATGGTTTGTAGTAGTTCTTTGAAACTTGAGAAAATAAAGGAGTTCTCAGTTTTGTCTCTATGGTTTATTTCCTCTTCAAGTAGCCCTAGGCAGAGACTGTGGAAAAGCACTTTTATTGAAAGGGGTTGCCAAGCTTCCAAGAATTTACGATTTTCCGAAATACCAGCAGATATTTTTTCACCCAATCTTGATGATACGTGATGGTAATGACAAGTACACAAATCCCACTTGGCTCACCAAATTTTGCTCTTCTAGGTTGAAGCGTTCGTTTACAGTAGCAGTTTTTATTTTTAGGTGTCAATCTGTTCTATCCTATATAGATAGATGAATTTGGAACTCTAAATCCAACATAGTTTGTAGTAGCTCTTTGAAACTTGAAAAATAAAGGAGTTCTCAGTTTTTTCTCTATGGTTTGATTCTTCTTCAAGTAGTCCTAAGCACAGACTGTGGAAAAGCATTTTCATTGAGAGGGTTTGCCAAGCTTCTAAGAAACAACGAGTTTCCAAAATACCAGCAAATATTTTTTCACCCAATCTTGATGATACGTGGTGGTAACGATCAGTACACTAATCCCACTTGGCTTACCAAATTGTGTTCTTCTAGGTTGAAGCGTTTGTCTACAGTAGCAGTTTTTATATGTAGGATTCACTCTGTTCTCTCCTATATAGATAGATGAATTTGGAACTCTAAATCCAACATGGTTTGTAGTAGCACTTTGAAACTTGGCAAAAAAAGGAGTACTCAGTTTGATCTCTATGGTTTGTTTACTCTTCAAGTAGCCCTAACCACAGGCTGTGGAAAAGCACTTTCATTGAGAGGGGTTGCCAAGCTTCTAAGAAATGACGAGTTTCCGAAATACCAGCAAATATTTTTTCACCCAATCTTGATGATACTTGGTCTTAATGGTCAGTACAGAAATCCCACTTGGCTCACCAAATTTTGTTCTTCTAGGTTGAAGTGTTCGTCTACAGTAGCAGTTTTTATATTTTGGTTCCCTCTGTGCTCTCCAACATAGATAGATGAATTTGGAACTCTAAATCCAAGATGGTTTGTAGTAGCTCTTTGAAACTTGACAAAATAAAGGTGTTCTCAGTTTTTTCTCTATGGTTTGATTCTTCTTCATTAGGCCTAAGCACAGACTGTGAAAAAGCATTTTCATTGAGAGGGTTTGCCAAGCTTTTAAGAAACAACGAGTTTCCAAAATACCAGCAAATATTTTTTCATCCAATCTTGATGATACTTGGTGGTAATGATCAGTATACAAATGCCACTTGGCTCACCAAATTTTGTTATTCCAGGTTGAAGCGTTAGTCTACAGTAGCAGTTTTTATATTTAGGTTTCCCTCTGTGCTCTCCTATATAGATAGATGTAATTGGAACTCTAAATCCACATGGTTTTTAGTAGGTCTTTCAAACTTGACAAAATAAAGGAGTTCTCAGTTTTGTCTCTATGGTTTGTTTCCTCTTCAATTAGCCCTAATCAAAGACTGTGGAAAAGCATTTTCATTGAGAGGGTTTGCCAAGCTTCTAAGAAATAACGAGTTTCTGAAATACCAGCAAATATTTTTTCACCCAATCTTGATGATACTTGGTGGTAATGATCAGGACACAAATCCCACTTGGCTCACCAAATTTTGTTCTTCTAGGTTGAAGCGTTCGTCTACAGTAGCAGTTTTTATATTTAGGTTTCCCTCTGTGCTCTCCTATATAGATAGATGATTTTGGAACTCTAAATCCAACATGGTTTGTAGTAGCTCTTTGAAACTTGACAAATAAAGGAGTTCTCAGTTTTGTCTCTATGGTTTGTTTCCTCTTCAAGTAGCCGTAGGCACAGAATGTGGAAAAGCACTTTCATTGAAAGGGGTTGCCAAGCTTCTAAGAATTAACGAGTTTCCGATATACCAGCAAATATTTTTTCACCCAATCTTGATGATACTTGGTGGCAATGATCAGAACACAAATCCCACTTGGCTCACCAAATTGTGTTCTTCCATGTTGAAACGTTCGTCTACAGTAGCAGTTTTTATATTTAGTTTTCCCTGTGTTGTCTCCTCTATACATAGATAAATTTGGAACTCTAAATCAAACATGGTTTTAGTAGCTCTTTGAAACTTGACAAAAAAAAGTGCTTCTCAGTTTTGTCTCTATGGTTTGTTTCCTTTTCAAGTAGCCCTCTGCAGAGACTGTGGAAAAGCACTTTCATTGAAAGGGGTTGCCAAGCTTCCAAGAAATTACGATTTTCCGAAATACAAGCAAATATTTTCCACCCAATCTTGATGATACGTGGTGGTAATGACAAGTACACAAATTCCACTTGGCTCAACAAATTGTGTTCTTCTAGGTTGAAGCGTTTGTTTACAGTAGCAGTTTTTATTTTTAGGTGTCACTCTGTTCTGTCCTATATAGATAGATGAATATGGAACTCTAAATCCGACATGGTTTGTAGCAGCTCTTTGAAACTTGACAATGTAAAGGAGTTCTCAGTTTTTTCTCTATGGTTTGTTTCCTCTTCAAGTAGCCCTAAGCAGAGACTGTGGAAAAGCACTTTCATTGAAAGGGATTGCCAAGATTCCAGGAAATTACGATTTTCCAAAATACCAGCAATATTTTTTCACCCAATCTTCATGATACCTGTTGGTAATGACAAGTACACAAATCCCAATTGGCTCCCCAAATTTTGTTCTTCTAGTTTGAAGCGTTCGTTTACAGTAGCAATTTTTATTTTTAGGTTTCTCTCTGTTCTCAAATATATAGATACATGAATTTGGAACTCTAATCCAACATGGTTTGTAGTAGCCCTTTGAAACTTGATAAAATAAAGGTGTTCTCTGTTTTGTCTCTATGGTTTGTTTTCTCTTCAAGTAGCCCGAGGCACAGACTGTGGAAAAGCACTTCAATTGAAAGGGGTTGCCAAGCTTCCAGAAATAACGAGTTTCCGAAATACCAGCAAATATTTTTTCACCCAATCTTGATGATACTTGGTGGTAATTATCTGTACACAATTTCCACTTGACTCACTAAATTTTGTTCTTGAAGTTTGAAGCGTTCGATTACAGTAGCAGTATACTTTTAGGTTTCCGTCTGTTCTCTCCTATATAGATAGATGACTTTGGAACTCTAAATCCAAAATGGTTTGTAGTAGCTCTTTGATACTTGACAAAATAATGTAGTTCTCAGTTTTGTCTCTTTGATTTGTTTCCTCTTCATGTAGCCCTAAGCAGAGACTGTGGAAAAGCACTTTCATTGGAAGGGTTTGCTAAGCATCCAAGAAATTACGAGTTTCCGAAATACCAGCAAATATTTTCTCACCCAATCTTGATGATACCTGGTGGTAATCTTCGGCACACAAATCCCACTTGGCTCACCAAATTTCGTTCTTCTAGGTTGAAGCGTTCGTTTACATTACAGTAGTAGTTTTTATTTTTAGGCGTCACTCTGTTCTATCCTATATAGATAGATGAATTTGGAACACTAAATCCAACATGGTTTGTAGTAGCCGTTTGAAACTTGATAAAACAAAGGAGTTCTCTGTTTTGTCTCTATGGTTTGTTTCCTCTTCAAGTAGCCCTAGGCACAGACTGTGGAAAAGCACTTTCATTGAGAGGGATTGCCAAGCTTCTAAGAAATACCCAGTTTCAGAAATACCTGCAAATATTTTTTCACCCAATCTTGATGATACGTGGTGGTAATGACAAGTACACAAATCCCACTTGGCTCACCAAATTTTGTTCTTCTAGGTTGAAGCGTTTGTTTAAAGTAGCAGTTTATATTTTTAGGATTCACTCTGTTCTCAAATATATAGAAAGATGAATTTGGAACTCTAAATCCAACATGGTTTGTAGTAGCACTTTGAAACTTGACAAAATAAAGGAGTACTCACTTTTGTCTCTATGGTTTGTTTCCTCTTCTAGTAGCCCTAGGAAGAGACTGTGGAAAAGCACTTTCATTGAAAGGGGTTGCAAGCTTCCAAGAAATTACGATTTTCCGAAACCATCAAATATTTTTTCACCCAATCTTGATGATACGTCGTGGTAATGACAAGTACACAATTCCCACTTTGCTCACCAAATTTTGTTTTTTTTAGGTTGAAGCGTTCGTCTACAGTAGCAGTTTTTATTTTTAGTTGTCACTCTGTTCTATCCTATATAGATAGATGAATTTGGAACTCTAAATTAAACATAGTTTGTAGTAGCTCTTTGAAACTTGACAAAATAAAGGAGTTCTCACTTTTTTCTCTATGGTTTCTTTCCTCTTCAAGTAGCCCTAAGCTGAGACTGTGGAAAAGCACTTTCATTGAAAGAAGTTGCCAAGCTTCCAAGAAATTAACAGTTTCCGAAATACCAGCAAATATTTCTTACCCAATCTTTATGATATGTAGTGGTAATGACAAGTACACAATCCCACTTGGCTCACCAAATTTTGTTCTTCTAGGTTGAAGCGTTCGTTTACAGTAGCAGTTTTTATTTTTAGGTTTCACTCTGTTCTCAAATATATAGAAAGATGAATTTGGAACTCTAAATTCAACATGGTTTGTAGTAGCTCTTTGAATCTTGACAAAATAAGGAGTTCTCAGTTTTGTCTCTATGGTTTGTTTTCTCTTCAAGTAGCCCTAGTAAGAGACTGTGGAAAAGCACTTTCATTGAAAGGGGTTGCCAAGCTTCCAAAAAATTACGATTTTCCGAAATACCAGCAAATATTTTTTCACCCAATCTTGATGATACGTGGTGGTAATGACAAGTAGACAAATCCCACTTGGCTCACCAAATTTCGTTCTTCTAGGTTGAAGCGTTCGTTTACAATAGCAGTTTTTATTTTTAGTTGTCACACTGTTCTATCCTATATAGATAGATGAATTTGGAACTCTAAATCCAACATAGTTTGTAGTAGCTCTTTGAAACTTGACAAAATAAAGGATTTCTCTGTTTTTTCTCTATGGTGTGTTTCCTCTTCAAGTAGCCATAAGCTGAGACTGTGGAAAAGCACTTTCATTGAAAGGGGTTGCCAAGCTTCCAAGAAATTACCAGTTTCCAAAATAGCAGCAAATATTTTTTCACCCAATCTTCATGATACGTAGTGGTAATGACAAGTACACAATCTCACTTAGCTCACCAAATTTTGTTCTTCTAGGTTGAAGCGTTCGTTTACAGTAGCAGTTTTTATTTTTAGGTTTCATCCTGTTCTCAAATATATAGAAAGATGAATTTGGAACTCTAAATCCAACATGGTTTGTAGTAGCTCTTTGAAACTCGACAAAATAAAGGAGTTCTCAGTTTTGTCTCTATGGTTTGTTTCCTCTTCAAGTAGCCCTAGGCATATAATGTCAAAAAGCACTTTTATTGAGAGGGGTTGCCAAGGTTCTAAGAAATAACGAGTTTCCGAAATACCAGAAAATATTTTTTCACCCAATCTTGATGATACTTGGTGGTAATGATCATACACATGTCCCATTTGGCTCACCAAATTTTCTTCTTCTAGGTTGAAGCGTTCGTCTACAGTAGCAGTTTATATATTTAGGTTTCACTCTGATCTCTCCTATATAGATAGATGAATTGGGAACTCTAAATCCAACGTGGTTGGTAGTAGCTCTTTAAAACTTCACAAAATAAAGGAGTTCTCAGTTTTGTCTCTATGGTTTGTTTCCTCTTCAAGTAGCCCTAGGCAAGGAATGTGGTAAAGCGCTTTCATTGAGAGGGGTTGCCAAGCTTCTAAGAAATAACGAGTTTCCGAAATACCAGCAAATATTTTTTCACCCAATCTTGATGATACTTGGTGGTAATGATCAGTACACAAATCGCACTTGGCTCACCAAATTTTGATCTTGTAAGTGAAGCGTTCGTCTAAAGTAGCAGTTTTTATGTTTAGGTTTCCCTCTGTTCTATCCTATATAGATAGATGAATTTCAACTCTAAATCCAACATGGTTTAGTAGCTCTCTGAAACTTGACAAAATAAAGGAGTTGTAACTTTTCTCACTATGGTTTGTTTCCTCTTCAAGTAGCACTAAGCATAGACTGTGGAAAAGCACTTTTATTTAGAGGGGTTGCCAAAGTTCTAAGAAATAACGAGTGTCCGAAATACCAGCAAATATTTTTTCATCCAATCTTGATGATTCTTGGTGGTAATGATCAGTACACAAATCCCACATATCTCACCAAATTTTGTTCTTCTAGGTTGAAGCGTTCGTCTACAGTAGCAGTTTTTATATTTAGGTTTCCCTCTGTGCTTTCCTATATAGATAGATGAATTTGGAACTCTAAATCCAACATGGTTTGTAGTAGCTCTTTTAAACTTGACAAAATAATGGAGTTCTCAGTTTTGTCTCTATGGTTTGTTTTCTCTTGAAGTAGCCCTAGGAAGAGACTGTAGAAAAGCACTTTCATTGATAGGGGTTGCCAAACTTGCAAGAAATTACGATTTTCCGAAATACCAGCAAATATTTTTTCACCCAATCTTGATGATACGTAGTGGTAATGACAAGGATACAATCTCACTTAGGTCACCAAATTTTGTTCTTCTAGGTTGAAGCGTTCGTTTACAGTTGCAGTTTTTATTTTTAGGTGTCACTCTGTTCTATCCTATATAGATAGATGAATTTGGAACTCTAAATCCAACATGGTTTGTAGTACCTCTTTGAAACTTGACAAAATAAAGGAGTTCTCAGTTTTGTCTCTATGGTTTGTTTCCTCTTCAAGTAGCCCTAGGCACAGAATGTGGAAAAGCACTTTCATTGAGAGGGGTTGCCAAGCTTCTAAGAAATAACGAGTTTCCGCAATACCAGCAAATATTTTTTCACCCAATCTTTATGATACGTGGTGGTAATGAGAAGTACACAAATCCAAGTTGGCTCACCAAATTTTGTTCATCTAGGATGAAGCGTTCGTTTACATTAGCAGTTTTTATTTTTAGGTGTCATTCTGTTCTATCCTATATAGATAGATGAATTTGGAACTCTAAATCCAACATGGTTTGTAGTAGCTCTTTGAAACTTGACAAAAAAAAGTAGTTCTCAGTTTTTTCTCTATGGTTTGTTTCCTCTTCATGTAGCCCTAAGCACAGACTGTGGAAAAGCACTTTCATTGAGAGGGGTTGCCAAGCTTCCAAGAAATTACGAGTTTCTGAAAGACCAGCAAATATTTTTTCACCCAATCTTGGTGATACTTGGTGGTAATGATCAGTACACAAATCCCACTTGGCTCACCAAATTTTGTTCTTCTAGGTTGAAGAGTTCGTCTATAGTAGCAGTTTTTATATTTCGGTTTCCCTCTGTTTTCTTCTATATAGATAGATGAATTTGGAACTCTAAATACAACATGGTTGGTAGTAGATCTTTGAAACTTGACAAAAAAAAAGCAGTTCTCAGTTTTGTCTCTATGATTTGTTTCCTCTTAAAGTACCAATAAGCACAGACTGTGGAAAAGCACTTTCATTGAAAGGGGTTGACAATCTTCCAAGAAATTACGAGTTTCCGAAACACCAGCAAATATTTTTTCACCCAATCTTGATGATACTTGGTGGTAATGGTCAGTAGACAAATCCCACTTGGCTCACCAAATTTTTTTCTTCTAGGTTGAAGCGTTGTCTACAGTAGCAGTTTTTATGTTTAGGTTTCACTCCGTTCTCTCGTATATAGATAGATGAATTTGGAACTCTAAATCCAACATGGTTTGAAGTAGCTCTTTGAAACTTGACAAAATAAAGCAGTTCTCAGTTTTGTCTCTAAGGTTTGTTTCCTCTTCAAGTAGCTGTAGGCACAGACTGTTGAAAAGCACTTTCATTTAGAGGGGATGCCAAACTTCCAAAAAATTACGAGTTTCCAAAATACCAGCAAATATTTTTTGACCCAATGTTGATGATACGTGGTGGTCATGACAAGTACACAAATCCCACTTGGCTCAGCAAATTTTGTTCTTCTAGGTTGAAGCGTTCATTTACAGTAGCAGTTTTTATTATTAGGTATCACTCTGTTCTATCCTATATAGATAGATGAATTTGGAACTCTAAATCCAACATAGTTTGTAGTAGCTCTTTGAAACTTAAAAAAATTAAGGAGTTCTCAGTTGTGTCTGTAAGGTTTGTTTCCTCTTCAAGTAGCCATAGGCACAGACTGTGCAAAAGCACTTTCATTGAGAGGGATTGCCAAGCTTCTAAGAAATAACGAGTTTCCGAAATACCAGCAAATACTTTTTCACCCAATCTTGATGATACTTGGTGGTAATGATCAGTACACAAATCCCACTTGGCTCACCAAATTTTCTTCTTCTAGGTTGAAGCGTTCGTGTAGAGTAGCAGTTTTTATATTTAGGTTTTACTCTGTTGTCTCCTATATAGATAGATGAATTTGAAACTCTAAATCCAACATGGTTTGTAGTAGCTCTTTGAAACTTGACGAAATAAAGGAGTTCTCAGTTGTGTCTCTAAGGTTTGTTTCCTCATCAAGTAGCTGTCGGCACAGACTGTTGAAAAGCACTTTCATTTAGAGGGGATGCCAAACTTCTAAGAAATATCGAGTTTCCGAAATACCAGCAAATATTATTTCCCCAATCTTGATGACACTTGGTGGTAATGATCGGTACACAAATCCCACTTGACTCACCTAATTTTCTTCTTCTAGGTTGAAGCGTTCGTTTACAGTAGCAGTTTATATATTTAGGTTTCACTCTGTTCTCTCTTATATAGATAGATGAATTTGGAACTCTAAATTCAACATGGTTGTTAGTAGCTCTTTGAAACTTGACAAAATAAAGGAGTTCTCAGTTTTGTCTCTATGGTTTGTTTTCTATTCAAGTAGCCATAGGCACTGACTGTGGAAAAGCATTTTCATTGAGAGGGGTTGCCAAGCTTCTAAGAAATAACGAATCTCCGAAATACCAGCAAATATTTTTTCACCCAATCTTGATGATACTTGGTGGTAATGATCAGTACACAAATCCCACTTGGCTCACCAAATTTTGTTCTTCTAGGTTGAAGCGTTCGTCTACAGTAGCAGTTTTTATTTTTAGGTTTCGGTCTGTGCTCTCCCATATAGATAGATGAATTTGGAACTCTAAATCCAACATGGTTTGCAGTAGCTCTTTGAAACTTGACAAAATAAAGGAGTTCTCAGTTGTGTCTCTACGGTTTGTTTCCTCTTCAACTAGCCCTAGCCAGAGACTGTGGAAAAGCACTTTCATTGAAAGGGGTTGCCAAGCTTCCAAGAAATTACGATTTTCCGAAATACCAGCAAATATTTTTTCACCCAATCTTGATGATACGTGGTGGTAATGACAAGTACACAAATCCCAGTTGGCTCACCAAATTTTGTTCATCTAGGATGAAGCGTTCGTTTACATTAGCAGTTTTTATTTTTAGGTGTCATTCTGTTCTATCCTATATAGATAGATGAATTTGGAACTCTAAATCCAACATGGTTTGTAGTAGCTCTTTGAAACGTGAAAAAAAAGTAGTTCTCAGTTTTTTCTCTATGATTTGTTTCCTCTTCATGTAGCCCTAAGCACAGACTGTGGAAAAGCACTTTCATTGAGAGGGGTTGCCAATCTTCCAAGAAATTACGAGTTTCCGAAATACCAGCAAATATTTTTTCACCCAATCTTGGTGATACTTGGTGGTAATGATCAGTACACAAATCCCACTTGGCTCACCAAATTTTGTTCTTCTAGGTTGAAGAGTTCGTCTATAGTAGCAGTTTTTATATTTCGGTTTCCCTCTGTTCTCTTCTATATAGATAGATGAATTTGGAACTCTAAATACAAATGGTTGGTAGTAGCTCTTTGAAACTTGACAAAAAAAAAGCAGTTCTCAGTTTTGTCTCTATGATTTGTTTCCTCTGAAAGTACCAATAAGCACAGACTGTGGAAAAGCACTTTCATTGAAAGGGGTTGACAATCTTCCAAGAAATTACGAGTTTCCGAAACACCAGCAACTATTTTTTCACCCAATCTTGATGATACTTGGTGGTAATGGTCAGTAGACAAATCCCACTTGGCTCACCAAATTTTCTTCTTCTAGGTTGAAGCGTTGTCTACAGTAGCAATTTTTATGTTTAGGTTTCACTCCGTTCTCTCGTATATAGATTGATGAATTTGGAACTCTAAATCCAACATGGTTTGAAGTAGCTCTTTGAAACTAAACAAAATAAAGGAGTTCTCAGTTTTGTCTCTAAGGTTTGTTTCCTCTTCAAGTAGCCCTAGGCATCGACTCTGGAAAAGCACTTTCATTGAGAGGGGTTGCCAAGGTTCTAAGAAATAACGAGATTCCGAAATACCAGCAAACATTTTTTCACCCAATCTTGATGATACTTGGTGGTAATGATCAGGACACAAATACCACTTGGCTCACCAAATTTTGTTCTTCTAAGTTGAAGCGTTCGTCTACAGTAGCAGATTTTATATTTAGGTTTCCCTCTGTTCTCTTCTATATAGATAGATGAATTTGGAACTCTAAATCCAACATGGTTGGTAGTAGCTCTTTGAAACTTGACAAAAAAAAGCAGTTCTCAGTTTTGTCTCTATGATTTGCTTCCTCTTAAAGTAGCAATAAGCACAGACTGTGGAAAAGCACTTTTATTGAAAGGGGTTGCCAATCTTCCAAGAAATTACGAGTTTACGAAATACCAGCAAATATTTTTTCACCCAATCTTGATGATACTTGGTGGTAATGGTCAGTAGACAAATCCCACTTGGCTCACCAAATTTTCTTCTTCTAGGTTGAAGCGCTGTCTACAGTAGCAGTTTTTATGTTTAGGTTTCCCTCCGTTCTCTCGTATATAGATAGATGAATTTGGAAATCTAAATCCAACATGGTTTGAAGTAGCTTTTTGAAACTAAACAAAATAAAGGAGTTCTCAGTTTTGTATCAATGGTTTGATTCCTCTTCAAGTAGCCCTAGGCATCGACTCTGGAAAAGCACTTTCATTGAGAGTGGTTGCCAAGGTTCTAAGAAATAACGAGATTCCGAAATACCAGCAAACATTTTTTCACCCAATCTTGATGATACTTGGTGGTAATGATCAGGACACAAATCCCACTTGGCTCACCAAATTTTATTCTTCTAAGTTGAAGCGTTCGTCTACAGTAGCAGTTTTTATATTTAGGTTTCCCTCTGTTCTCTCCTAAATAGATAGATGAATTTGGAACTCTAAATCCAATATGGTTTGTAGTAGCTCTTTGAAACTTGACAAAAAAAGGAGTTCTCAGTTTTGTCTCTATGGTTTGTTTTCTCTTCAAGTAGCCATAGGCACTGACTGTGGAAAAGCATTTTCATTGAGAGGGGTTGCCAAGCTTCTAAGAAATAACGAATCTCCGAAATACCAGCAAATATTTTTTCACCCAATCTTGATGATACGTGGTGGTAATGACAAGTACACAAATCCCACTTGGCTCAGCAAATTTTGTTCTTCCAGGTTGAAGCGTTCGTTTACAGTAGCAGTTTTTATTTTTAGGTTTCACTCTGTTCTCAAATATATAGATAGATGAATTTGGAACTCTAAATCCAACATGGTTTGTAATAGCTTTTTAAAACTTGACAAAATAAAGGAGTCCTCAGGTTTGTCTCTATGGTTTTTTCCTCTTCAAGTAGCCCTAGGAAGAGACTGTGGAAAAGCACTTTCATTGAAAGGGGTTGCCAAGCTTCCAAGAAATTACGAGTTTCTGAAATACCAGCAAATATTTTTTCACCCAATCTTGATGATACGTGGTGGTAATGACAAGTACACAAATCCCACTTGGCTCACCAAATTTTGTTCTTCTAGGTTGAAGCGTTCGTTTACAGTAGCAGTTTTTATTATTAGGTGTCACTCTGTTCTATCCTATATAGATAGATGAATTTGGAACTCTAAATCCAACATAGTTTGCAGTAGCTCTTTGAAACTTGACAAAATGAAGGAGTTCTCAGTTGTGTCTGTAAGGTTTGTTTCCACTTCAAGTAGCCATAGGCACAGACTGTGCAAAAGCACTTTCATTGATAGGGATTGCCAAGCTTCTAAGAAATAACGAGTTTCCGAAATACCAGCAAATACTTTTTCACCCTATCTTGATGATACTTGGTGGTAATGATCAGTACACAAATCCCACTTGGCTCACCAAATTTTCTTCTTCTAGATTGAAGCGTTCGTGTAGAGTAGCAGTTTTTATATTTAGGTTTTCCTCTGTTGTCTCCTATATAGATAGATGAAGTTGGAACTCTAAATCCAACATGGTTTGTAGGAGCTCCTTGAAACTTGACGAAATAAAGGAGTTCTCAGTTGTGTCTCTAAGGTTTGTTTCCTATTCACATAGCTGCAGGCACAGACTGTTGAAAAGCACTTTAATTTAGAGGGGATGCCAAACTTCTAAGAAATTTCGAGTTTCCGAAATACCAGCAAATATTTTTTCACCCAATCTTGATGATACTTGGTGGTAATGATCGGTACACAAATCCCACTTGACTCACCCAATTTTGTTCTTCTAGTTTGAAGCGTTCGTTTACAGTAGCTATTTATATTTTTAGGTTCCCCTCTGTTCTCTCCTATATTGATAGATGAATTTGGAACTCTAAATCCAACATGGTTTGTAGTAGCTCTTCGAAACTTGACAAAAAAAGTAGTTCTCAGTTTTGACTCTATGATTTGTTTCGTCTTCATGTATCCCTAAGCACAGACTGTGGAAAAGCACCTTCTTTGAGAGGGGTTGCCAAGCTTCCAAGAAATTACGAGTTTTCGAAATACCAGCAAATATTTTTTCACCCAATCTTGATGATACTTGGTTGTAATGGTCAGTAGACAAATCCCACTTGGCTCACCAAATTTTCTTCTTCTAGTTTGAAGCATCGTCTACAGTTGCAGTTTTTATATTTAGGTTTCCATCCGTTCTCTCCTATATAGATAGATGATTTTGGATCTCTAAATCCAACATGGTTTGAAGTAGCTCTTTGAAACTAAACAAAATAAAGGAGTTCTCAGTTTTGTCTCTATGGTTTGTTTCCTCTTCATGTAGCCCTAGGCATCGACTCTGGAAAAGCACTTTCATTGAGAGGGGTTGCCAAAGTTCTAAGAAATAATGAGATTCCAAAATACCAGCAAACATTTTTTCACCCAATCTTGTTGATACATGGTGGTAATTATCAGGACACAAATCCCACTTGGCTCACCAAATTTTGTTCTTCTAGGTTGAAGCGTTCGTCTATAGTAGCAGTTTTTATATTTAGGTTTCCCTCTGTTCTCTTCTATATAGATAGATGAATTTGGAACTCTAAATCCAACAAGGTTTGTAGTAGCTCTTTGAAACTTGACAAAAAAAAGGAGTTCTCAGTTTTGTCTCTATGGATTGTTTTCTCTTCAAGTAGCCATAGGCACTGACTGTGCAAAAGCATTTTCATTGAGAGGGGTTGCCACGCTTCTAAGAAATAACGAATCTCCGAAATACCAGCAAATATTTTTTCACCCAATCTTGATGATACGTGGTGGTAATGACAAGTACAAAAATCCCACTTGGCTCAACAAATTTTGTTCTTCTAGGTTGAAGCGTTCGTTTACAGTATCAGTTTTTATTTTTAGGTTTCACTCTGTTCTCAAATATATAGATAGATGAATTTGGAACTCTAAATCCAACATGGTTTGTAATAGCTTTTTGAAACTTGACAAAATAAAGGAGTCCTCAGGTTTGTCTCTATGGTTTTTTCCTCTTCAAGTAGCCCTAGGAAGAGACTGTGGAAAAGCACTTTCATTGAAAGGGGTTGCCAAGCTTCCAAGAAATTACGAGTTTCTGAAATACCAGCAAATATTTTTTCACCCAATCTTGATGATACGTGGTGGTAATGACAAGTACACAAATCCCACTTGGCTCACCAAATTTTGTTCTTCTAGGTTGAAGCGTTCGTTTACAGTAGCAGTTTTTATTATTAGGTGTCACTCTGTTCTATCCTATATAGATAGATGAATTTGGAACTCTAAATCCAACATAGTTTGCAGTAGCTCTTTGAAACTTGACAAAATGAAGGAGTTCTCAGTTGTGTCTGTAAGGTTTGTTTCCACTTCAAGTAGCCATAGGCACAGACTGTGCAAAAGCACTTTCATTGATAGGGATGGCCAAGCTTCTAAGAAATAACGAGTTTCCGAAATACCAGCAAATACTTTTTCACCCTATCTTGATGATACTTGGTGGTAATGATCAGTACACAAATCCCACTTGGCTCACCAAATTTTCTTCTTCTAGATTGAAGCGTTCGTGTAGAGTAGCAGTTTTTATATTTAGGTTTTCCTCTGTTGTCTCCTATATAGATAGATGAAGTTGGAACTCTAAATCCAACATGGTTTGTAGGAGCTCCTTGAAACTTGACGAAATAAAGGAGTTCTCAGTTGTGTCTCTAAGGTTTGTTTCCTATTCACGTAGCTGCAGGCACAGACTGTTGAAAAGCACTTTAATTTAGAGGGGATGCCAAACTTCTAAGAAATTTCGAGTTTCCGAAATACCAGCAAATATTTTTTCACCCAATCTTGATGATACTTGGTGGTAATGATCGGTACACAAATCCCACTTGACTCACCCAATTTTGTTCTTCTAGTTTGAAGCGTTCGTTTACAGTAGCTATTTATATTTTTAGGTTCCCCTCTGTTCTCTCCTATATTGATAGATGAATTTGGAACTCTAAATCCAACATGGTTTGTAGTAGCTCTTCGAAACTTGACAAAAAAAGTAGTTCTCAGTTTTGACTCTATGATTTGTTTCGTCTTCATGTATCCCTAAGCACAGACTGTGGAAAAGCACCTTCTTTGAGAGGGGTTGCCAAGCTTCCAAGAAATTACGAGTTTTCGAAATACCAGCAAATATTTTTTCACCCAATCTTGATGATACTTGGTTGTAATGGTCAGTAGACAAATCCCACTTGGCTCACCAAATTTTCTTCTTCTAGTTTGAAGCATCGTCTACAGTTGCAGTTTTTATATTTAGGTTTCCATCCGTTCTCTCCTATATAGATAGATGATTTTGGATCTCTAAATCCAACATGGTTTGAAGTAGCTCTTTGAAACTAAACAAAATAAAGGAGTTCTCAGTTTTGTCTCTATGGTTTGTTTCCTCTTCATGTAGCCCTAGGCATCGACTCTGGAAAAGCACTTTCATTGAGAGGGGTTGCCAAAGTTCTAAGAAATAATGAGATTCCAAAATACCAGCAAACATTTTTTCACCCAATCTTGTTGATACATGGTGGTAATTATCAGGACACAAATCCCACTTGGCTCACCAAATTTTGTTCTTCTAGGTTGAAGCGTTCGTCTATAGTAGCAGTTTTTATATTTAGGTTTCCCTCTGTTCTCTTCTATATAGATAGATGAATTTGGAACTCTAAATCCAACAAGGTTTGTAGTAGCTCTTTGAAACTTGACAAAAAAAAGGAGTTCTCAGTTTTGTCTCTATGGATTGTTTTCTCTTCAAGTAGCCATAGGCACTGACTGTGCAAAAGCATTTTCATTGAGAGGGGTTGCCACGCTTCTAAGAAATAACGAATCTCCGAAATACCAGCAAATATTTTTTCACCCAATCTTGATGATACGTGGTGGTAATGACAAGTACAAAAATCCCACTTGGCTCAACAAATTTTGTTCTTCTAGGTTGAAGCGTTCGTTTACAGTATCAGTTTTTATTTTTAGGTTTCACTCTGTTCTCAAATATATAGATAGATGAATTTGGAACTCTAAATCCAACATGGTTTGTAATAGCTTTTTGAAACTTGACAAAATAAAGGAGTCCTCAGGTTTGTCTCTATGGTTTTTTCCTCTTCAAGTAGCCCTAGGAAGAGACTGTGGAAAAGCACTTTCATTGAAAGGGGTTGCCAAGCTTCCAAGAAATTACGAGTTTCTGAAATACCAGCAAATATTTTTTCACCCAATCTTGATGATACGTGGTGGTAATGACAAGTACACAAATCCCACTTGGCTCACCAAATTTTGTTCTTCTAGGTTGAAGCGTTCGTTTACAGTAGCAGTTTTTATTATTAGGTGTCACTCTGTTCTATCCTATATAGATAGATGAATTTGGAACTCTAAATCCAACATAGTTTGCAGTAGCTCTTTGAAACTTGACAAAATGAAGGAGTTCTCAGTTGTGTCTGTAAGGTTTGTTTCCACTTCAAGTAGCCATAGGCACAGACTGTGCAAAAGCACTTTCATTGATAGGGATGGCCAAGCTTCTAAGAAATAACGAGTTTCCGAAATACCAGCAAATACTTTTTCACCCTATCTTGATGATACTTGGTGGTAATGATCAGTACACAAATCCCACTTGGCTCACCAAATTTTCTTCTTCTAGATTGAAGCGTTCGTGTAGAGTAGCAGTTTTTATATTTAGGTTTTCCTCTGTTGTCTCCTATTATAGATAGATGAAGTTGGAACTCTAAATCCAACATGGTTTGTAGGAGCTCCTTGAAACTTGACGAAATAAAAGGAGTTCTCAGTTGTGTCTCTAAGGTTTGTTTCCTATTCACGTAGCTGCAGACACAGACTGTTGAAAAGCACTTTAATTTAGAGGGGATGCCAAACTTCTAAGAAAGTTCGAGTTTCCGAAATACCAGCAAATATTTTTTCACCCAATCTTGATGATACTTGGTGGTAATGATCGGTACACAAATCCACTTGACTCA
>NW_027517812.1:0-39509 GCF_048772815.1 Callospermophilus lateralis
CTCTAAATTCAACATGTTTTGTACTAGCTCTTTGAACGTGACAAAATAAAGGAGTTCTCAGTTTTGTCTCTATGGTTTTTTTCCTCTTCACGAAGCCCTAGGCACAGACTGTGGAAAAGCACTTTCATTTAGAGGGTTTGCCAAGCTTCTAAGATATAATGAGTTTCCAAAATACCACCTAATATATTTCACCCAATCTTGATGATTCGTGGTGGTAATGACAAGTACACCAATCCCACTTGCTCAACAAATTTTGTTCTTCTAGGTTGAAGCATTCATTTACATTAGCAGTTTTTATTTTTAGGTTTCACTCTGTTCTCTCCTATATAGATAGATGAATTTGGAACACTAAATCCAACATGGTTTGTCATAGCTCTTTGAAACTTGACATAAAAAAGTAGTTCTCAGTTTTGTCTCTATGATTTGTTTCCTCTTCAAGTAGCCCTAACCAGAGACTGTGGAAAAGCATTTTCATTGAAAGGGGTGGCCAAGCTTCAAAGGAATAACGAGTTTCCAAAATACCAGCAAATATTTCTTCACCGAATCTTGATGATACTTGGTGGTAATGATCAGTACACAAATCCTACTTAGCTCACCAAATTTTGTCCTTCTAGGTTGAAGCGTTCGTCAACAGTAGCAGTTTATATTTTTAGGTTTCCCTCTGTTCTCTCCTATATAGATAGATGAATTTGGAACTCTAAATCCAACATGGATTGTAGTAGCTCTTTGAAACTTGACAAAATAAAGGAGTTCTCAATTTTGTCTCTTTGGTTTGTTTCCCCTTCAAGTAGCCCTAGGCACAGACTGTGGAAAAGCACTTTCATTGAGAGGGGTTGCCAAGCTTCTAAGAAATAACGATTTTCCGAAATACCAGCAAATATTTTTTCACCCAATCTTGATGATACGTGGTGGTAATGACAAGTACACCAATCCCACTTGGCTCACCAAAAATTGTTCTTCTAGGTTGAAGCGTTCGTTTAAAATAGCAGTTTTTATTTTAAGTTTCACTCTGTTCTCTCCTATATAGATAGATCAATTTGGAACTCTAAATCCAACATGGTTTCTAGTAGCTCTTTGAAACTTGACAAAATAAAGTAGTTCTCTCTTTTGTCTCTATGGTTTGTTTTCTCTTCAAGTAGCCCTAGGCACAGACTGTGGAAAGCACATTCATTGAGAGGGGTTGCCAAGCTTCTAAGAAATAACGAGTTTCCGAAATACCAGCAAACATTTTTTCACCCAATCTTGATGATATTTGGTGGTAATGATCAGAACACAAATCCTACTTAGCTCACCAAATTTTCTCCTTCTAGGTTGAAGCGTTCGTCTACAGTAGCACTATTATGTTTAGGTTTCACTCTGTTCTCTCCTATGTAGATAGATGAATTTGGAACTCTAAATCCAACATGGTTTGTAGTCGCTCTTTGAAACTTGACAAAAAAGTAGTTCTCAGTTTAGTCTCTATAGTTTTTTTCTTCTTCAAGTAGCCCTAAGTAGAGACTGTGGAAAAGCACTTTCATTGAAAGGGGTTGACAAGCTTCCTAGAAATAACGAGTTTCCGAAATGCCACAAATATTTTTTCACCCAATCTTGATGATACTTGGTGGTAATGATCGGTACACAAATCCCACTTTACTCACCAAATTTTGTTCTTCTAGGTTGAAGCGTTCGTTTACAGCAGCTGTTTATATTTTTAGGTTTCCCTCTGTTCTCTCCTATATAAATAGATGAATTTGGAACTCTAAATCCAACATGGTTTGTAGTAGCTCTTTGAAACTTGACAAAATAAAGGAGTTCTCAGATTTGTCTCTATGGTTTGTTTCCTCTTAAATTAGCCCTAAGAAGAGACTGTGGAACAGCACTTTCATTGAAAGGGGTGGCGAAGCTTCCAAAAAATTAACAGTTTCCGAAATACCAGCAAATAATTTTTCACCCAATCTTGATGATACCTGATGGTAATGATCGGTACACAAATCCCACTTGGCTCACCAAATTTTCTTCTTCTAGGTTGAAGCGTTCGTCTACAGTAGTCGTTTTTATATTTAGGTTTCCCTCTGTTCTCTCCTATATAGATAGATGAATTTGGAACTCTAAATCCAACATGGTTTGTAGTAGCTCTTTGAAACTTGAAAAAATTAAGGAATTCTCAGTTTTGTCTCTATGATTTGTTTCCTCTTCAAGAAGCCCTAAGCAGAGTCTGTGGAAAAGCACTTTCATTGAAAGTGTTGCCAACCTTCCAATAAATTACGAGTCTCCGAAATACCGGCAAATATTTTTTCACTCAATCTTGATGATACGTGGTGGTAATGATCAGTACACTAATCCCACTTGGCTCACCAAATTTTGTTCTTCTAGGTTGAAACGTTCATCTACACTAGCAGTTTTTATATTTAGGTTCCCTCTGTTCCCTCCTAATTAGATAGATGAATTTGGAACTCTAAATCCAACATGGTTTGTAGTAGCTCTTTGAAACTTGACAAAAAAAGTAGTTCTCAGTTTTGTCTCTATGGTTTGTTTCCTCTACAAGTAGCCATAAGCAGAGACTGTGGAAAAGCACTTTCATTGAAAGGGGTTGCGAAGCTTCCAAGAAATTAGGTGTTTCCCAAATACCGGCAAATATTTTTTCACAAAATCTTGATGATACGTTGTGGTAATGACAAGTACACAAATCCCAGTTGGCTCACCAAATTTAGTTCTTCTAGGTTGAAGCGTTCGTCTACACTAGCAGTTTTTATATTTAGGTTTCCCTCTGTTCTCTCCTATATAGATAGATGAATTTGGAACTCTAAATCCAACATGGATTGTAGTAGCTCTTTGAAACTTGAAAAAATAAAGTAGTTCTCAGTTTTGTCTCTATGGTTTGTTTCCTCTTCAAGTAGCCATAAGCAGAGACTGTGTAAAAGCACTTTCACTGAAAGGTGTTGCCAAGCTTCCAAGAAACTACGTGTTTCCGAAATACCGGCAAATATTTTTTCACAAAATCTCGATGATACGTTGTGGTAATGACAAGTACTCAAATCCCACTTGGCTCACCAAATTTTGTTCTTCTAGGTTGAATCGTTCATCTACAGTAGCAGTTTTTATATTTAGGTTTCACTCTGTTCTCTTCTACATAGATAGATGAATTTGGAACTCTAAATCCAACATGGTTTGTAGTAGCTCTTTGAAAGTAGACAAAATAAAGGAGTTCTCAGATTTGTCTCTATGCTTTGTTTCCCCTTCAAGTAGCCCTCGGCACAGACTGTGGAAAAGCATTTTCATTGAAAGGGGTTGCCAAGCTTCCAAGAAATTACGAGTTTCTGAAATACCAGCAAATATTTTTTCACCCAATCTTGATGATACGTGGTGGTAATGACAAGTACACAAATCCCACTTGGCTCACCAAGGTTTGTTCTTCTAGGATGAAGCATTCGTTTACAGTAGCTGTTTTTATTTTTAGGTTTCACTCTGTTCTCTCCTATGTAGATAGATGAATTTGGAACTCTAAATCCAACATGGTTTGTAGTAGCTCTTTGAAACTGACAAAATAAAGTAGTTCTCAGTTTTCTCTCTATGGTTTGTTCCTCTCAAAGTATCCCTAAGCAGAGACTGTGGAAATGCAGTTTCATTGAAAGGGGTTGCCAAGCTTCCAAGAAATTACGAGTTTCCGAAATACCAGCAAATATTTTTTCACCCAATTTTGATGATACTTGGTGGTAATGATCAGGACACAAATCCCACTTGGCTCACCATATTCTGTTCTTCTAGGTTTAAGCGTTCGTCTACAGTAGCAGTTTTTATATTTAGGTTTCCCTCTGTTTTCTCCTATATAGATAGATGAATTTGGAACTCTAAATCCAACATGGTTTGTAGTAGCTCTTTGAAACTTGACAAAAAACGGAGTTCTCAGATTTGTCTCTATGGTTTGTTTTCTCTTCAAGTAGCCCTAGGCACAGACTGTGGAAAAGCACTTTCATTGAAAGGGGTTACCAAGCTTCCAAGAAATTACGGGTTTCTGAAATACCAGCAAATATTTTTTCACCCAATCTTGATGATACGTGGTGGTAATGACAAGTACACAAATCCCACTTGGCTCACCAAATTTTGTTCTTCTAGGTTGAAGCGTTTGTTTACAGTAGCAGTTTTTATTTTTAGGTTTCACACTGTTCTCTCCTATATAGATAGATGAATTTGGAACTCTAAATCCAACATGGTTTGTGGTAGCACTTTGAAACTTAACAAAATAAAGGAGTTATCTGTTTTTTCTCTATGGTTTGTTTCCTCTTCAAGTAGCCTTAGGCACAGACTGTGGAAAAGCACTTTCATTTAGAGGGGTTGCCAAGCTTCTAAGAAATAACGCGTTTCCGAACCACCAGCAAATATTTTTTCACCCAATCTTGATTATACGTGGTGGTAATGATCAGGACACAAATCCCACTTGGCTCACCAAATTTTGTTCTTCTAGGTTGAAGCATTCGAATACAGTAGCAGTTTTTATATGTAGGTTTCACTCTGTTCTCTCTTATATAGATAGATGAATTTGGAACTCAAAATCCAACATGGTTTGTAGTCGCTCCTTGAAACTTGACAAAATAAAGTAGTTCTCAGTTTTGTATCTATGGTTTGTTTCCTCTATAAGTAGCCCTAGGCACAGACTGTGGAAAAGCACTTTCATTGAAAGAGGTTGCCAAGCTTCCAAGAAATAACGAGTTTCCGAAATACCAGCAAATATTTTTAAACCCAATCTTGATGATACCTGGTGGTTATGATCAGAACACAAATCCCACTTGACTGACCAAATTTTGTTCTTCTAAGTTGAAGCGTTTGTCTACAGTAGCAGTTTTTATATTTATCTTTCACTCTGTTCTCTTCTACATAGATAGATGAATTTGGAACTCTAAATCCAACATGCTTTGTAGTAGCTCTTTGAAATTTGACAAAATAATGTAGTTCTCAGTTATGTCTCTATGGTTTGTTTCCTCTTCAAGTAGCCCTAAGCAGAGACTGTGGAAATGCACTTTCATTGAAAGGGGTTGCCAAGCTTCCAAGAAATTACGAGTTTCCGAAATATGAGCAAATATTTTTTCAACCAATCTGGATGATACGTGCTGCTAATTACAAGGACACAAATCCCACTTGGCTCACCAAATTTTGTTCTTCTAGGTTGAAGCTTTCGTTTACAGTAGCAGTTTTTATTTTTGTTCCACTGTGTTCTCTCCTATATAGATAGATGAATTTGGAACTCTAAATCCAACATGGTTTCTAGTAGCTCTTTGAAACGTGACAAAATAAAGAAGTTCTCAGTTTTGTCTCTATGATTTGTTTCCTCTTCAAGTAGCCCTAGGCACAGACTGTGGAAAGCACTTTCATCGAGAGGGGTTGCCAAGCTTCTAAGAAATAATGAGTTTCCGAAATACCAGCAAATATTTTTTCATCCAATCTTGAGGATATTTGGTGGTAATGATCAGGACACAAATCCCACTTGGCTCACCAAATTTTGTTCTTCTAGGTTGAAGCATTCGAATACAGTAGCAGTTTTTATATGTGGGTTTCACTCTGTTCTCTCTTATATAGATAGATGAATTTGGAACTCTAAATCCAACATGGTTTGTAGTCGCTCCTTGAAACTTGACAAAATAAAGTAGTTCTCAGTTTTGTCTCTATGGTTTGTTTCCTCTTCAAGTAGCCCTAGGCACAGACAGTGGAAAAGCACTTTCATTGAAAGAGGTTGCCAAGCTTCCAAGAAATAACGAGTTTCCGAAATACCAGCAAATATTTTTTAAACCCAATCTTGATGATACCTGGTGGTTATGATCAGAACACAAATCCCACTTGACTGACCAAATTTTGTTCTTCTAAGTTGAAGCGTTTGTCTACATTAGCAGTTTTTATATTTATCTTTCACTCTGTTCTCTTCTACATAGATAGATGAATTTGGAACTCTAAATCCAACATGCTTTGTTGTAGCTCTTTGAAACTTGAAAAAATAATGTAGTTCTCAGTTTTGTCTCTATGGTTTGTTTCCTCTTCAAGTAGCCCTAAGCAGAGACTGTGGAAATGCACTTTCATTGAAAGGGGTTGCCAAGCTTCCAAGAAATTACGAGTTTCCGAAATATGAGCAAATATTTTTTCAATCAATCTGGATGATACGTGCTGCTAATTACAAGGACACAAATCCCACTTGGCTCACCAAATTTTGTTCTTCTAGGTTGAAGCGTTCGTTTACAGTAGCAGTTTTTATTTTTGTTTCACTGTGTTCTCTCCTATATAGATAGATGAATTTGGAACTCTAAATCCAACATGGTTTCTAGTAGCTCTTTGAAACGTGACAAAATAAAGAAGTTCTCAGTTTTGTCTCTATGATTTGTTTCCTCTTCAAGTAGCCCTAGGCACAGACTGTGGAAAGCACTTTCATCGAGAGGGGTTGCCAAGCTTGTAAGAAATAACGAGTTTCCGAAATACCAGCAAATATTTTTTCATCCAAACTTGAGGATACTTGGTGGTAATGATCAGGACACAAATCCCACTTGGCTCACCAAATTTTGTTCTTCTAGGTTGAAGCGTTCGTCTACAGTAGTCGTTTTTATATTTAGGTTTAACTCTGTTCTCTTCTATGTAGATAGATGAAATTGGAACTCTAAATCCAACATGGTTTGTAGTAGCTCTTTCAACCATGAAAAAATAAAGAAGTTCTCAGTTTTGTCTCTATGGTGTTTCTACTCTTCAAGTAGCCCTAGGCACATACTTTGGAATAGCACTTTCATTGAGAGGGGTTGCCAATCTTCAAGAAATAACGAGTTTCCGAAATACCAGAAAATATTTTTTCACCCAATCTCGATGATACGTGGTGGTAATGACAAGTACACAAATCTCACTTGGCTCACCAAATTTTGATCTACCAGGTTGAAGCGTTCGTCTACAGTAGCAGTTTTTATATTTAGGTTTCCCTCTCTTCTCTCCTATATAGATAGATGAAATTGGAACCCTAAATCCAACATGGTTTGTAGTAGCTCTTTGAAATTAGAAAAAAAGAGTAGTTCTCAGTTTTGTCTCTATGGTTTGTTTCCTCTTCAAGTAGCCCTAAGCAGAGACTGTGGAGAAGCACTTTCATTTAAAGGGGTTGCCAAACTTCCAAGAAATTACGAGTTTCCGAAATACCAGAAATATTTTTTCACCCAATCTGGATGATACGTGGTGGTAATGACAAGTAGACAAATCCCACATTGCTCATCAAATTTTGTTCTTCTAGGTTGAAGCGTTCGTTTCAAGTAGCAGTTTTTATTTTTAGGTTTCAATCTGTTCTCTCCCATAAAAAATAGATGAATTTGGAACAATAAAATCCAACATGGTTTGTAGTAGCTCTTTGAAACTTGACAAAATAAAGTAGTTCTCAGTTTTGTCTCTATGATTTGATTCCTCTTCAAGTAGTCCTAAGTAGAGACTGTGGAAAAGCACTTTCATTGAAAGGGGTTGCCAGTCTTCTAAGAAATAACGATATTCCGAAATACCAGCAAATATTTTTACACCCAATCTTGATGATACGTGGTGATAATGATCGGTACACAAATTGTACTTTGCTCACCAAATTTTGTTCTTCTAGGTTTAAGCGTTTGTTTACAGTTGCAGTTTTTATTTTTAGGTTTCACTCTGTTCTCTCCAATGTAGATAGATGAATTTGGAACTGTAAATGCAACATGGTTTGTAGTAGCTCTTTGAAACGTTACAAAATGAAGGAGTTCTCAGTTTTGTCTCTATGTTTTTTTTTCCCCTTCAAGTAGCCCTAGGCACAGACTTTGGACCAGCACTTTCATTGAGAGGGGTTGCCAAGCTTCTAAGAAATAATGATATTCCGAAATACCAGCAAATATTTATTCACCCAAACTTGATGATACTCGGTGGTAATGATCAGTACGCAAATCCCACTTGGCTCACCAAATTTTGTTTTTCTAGGTTGAAGCGTTCGTCTACAGCAGCACTATTATGTTTAGGTTTCACTCTGTTCTCTCCTATGTAGATAGATGAATTTGGAACTCTAAATCCAACATGGTTTGTAGTCGCTCTTTGAAACTTGACAAAAAAAAGTAGTTCTCTGTTTTGTCTCTATAGTTTGTTTCTTCTTCAAGTAGCCCTAAGTAGAGACTGTGGAAAAGCACTTTCATTGAAAGGGGTTGACAAGCTTCCTAGAAATAACGAGTTTCCGAAATGCCAGCAAATATTTTTCACCCAATCTTGATGATACTTGGTGGTAATGATCGGTACACAAATCCCACTTTACTCACCAAATTATGTTCTTCTAGGTTGAAGCGTTCGTTTACAGCACCTGTTTATATTTTTAGGTTTCCCTCTGTTCTCTCCTATATAGATAGATGAATTTGGAACTCTAAATCCAACATGGTTTGTAGTAGCTCTTTGAAACTTGACAAAATAAAGGAGTTCTTAGATTTGTCTCTATGGTTTGTTTCCTCTTAAAGTAGCCCTATGCAGAGACTGTGGAATAGCACTTTCATTGAAAGGGGTGGCCAAGCTTCCAAAAAATTAACAGTTTCCGAAATACCAGCAAATAATTTTTCACCCAATCTTGATGATACCTGATGGTAATGATCGGTACACAAATCCCACTTGGCTCACCAAATTTTCTTTTTCTAGGTTGAAGCGTTCGTCTACAGTAGTCGTTTTTATATTTAGGTTTCCCTCTGTTCTCTCCTATATAGATAGATGAATTTGGAACTCTAAATGCAACATGGTTTGTAGTAGCTCTTTGAAACTTGAAAAAATTAAGGAATTCTCAGTTTTGTCTCTATGATTTGTTTCCTCTTCAAGAAGCCCTAAGCAGAGTCTGTGGAAAAGCACTTTCATTGAAAGTGTTGCCAACCTTCCAAGAAATTACGAGTCTCCGAAATACCGGCAAATACTTTTTCACTCAATCTTGATGATATGTGGTGGTAATGATCAGTACACTAATCCCACTTGGCTCACCAAATTTTGTTCTTCTAGGTTGAAACGTTCATCTACACTAGCAGTTTTTATATTTAGGTTTCCCTCTGTTCCCTCCTAATTAGATAGATGAATTTGGAACTCTAAATCCAACATGGTTTGTAGTAGCTCTTGGAAACTTGACAAAAAAAAGTAGTTCCCAGTTTTGTCTCTATGGTTTGTTTCCTCTACAAGTAGGCATAAGCAGAGACTGTGGAAAACCACTTTCATTGAAAGGGGTTGCCAAGCTTCCAAGAAATAAGGTGTTTCCCAAATACCGGCAAATATTTTTTCACAAAATCTTGATGATACGTTGTGGTAATGACAAGTACACAAATCCCAGTTGGCTCACCAAATTTAGTTCTTCTAGGTTGAAGCGTTCGTCTACACTAGCAGTTTTTATATTTAGGTTTCCCTCTGTTCTCTCCTATATAGATAGATGAATTTGGAACTCTAAATCCAACATGGATAGTAGTAGCTCTTTGAAACTTGAAAAAATAAAGTAGTTCTCAGTTTTGTCTCTATGGTTTGTTTCCTGTTCAAGTAGCCATAAGCAGAGACTGTGTAAAAGCACTTTCATTGAAAGGTGTTGCCAAGCTTCCAAGAAATTACATGTTTCCGAAATACCAGCAAATATTTTTTCACAAAATCTCGATGATACGTTGTGGTAATGACAAGTACTCAAATCCCACTTGGCTCACCAAATTTTGTTCTTCTAGGTTGAAGCTTTCGTCTACAATAGCAGTTTTTATATTTAGGTTTCACTCTGTTCTCTTCTACATAGATAGATGAATTTGGAACTCTAAATCCAACATGGTTTGTACTTGCTCTTTGAAACTTGACAAAAAAAGGAGTTCTCAGTTTTGTCTCTATGGTTTTTTTCCTCTTCAAGTAGCCAGAAGCAGAGACTGTGGAAAAGCATTTTCATTGAAAGGGTGTGCCAATCTTCCAAGAAATTACGCGTTTCCGAAATACAGGCCAATATTTTTTCACCCAATCTTGATGATACGTGGTGGTAAGACAAGTACACAAATGCCACTTGGCTCACCAAATTTTGTTCTTCTAGGTTGAAGCGTTCGTCTACAGTAGCAGTTTTTATATTTAGGTTTCACTCTGTTCTCTCCTATATAGATAGATAAATTTGGAACTCTGAATCCAACATGGTTTGTAGTAGCTCTTTGAATCTTGACAAAATAAAGTAGTTCTCAGTTTTGTCTCTATTATTTGTTTCCAATTCAAGTAGCCCTAAGCACAGACAGTGGAAAAGCACTTTCATTGAGAGGGGTTGCCAAGCTTCTAAGAAATAACTAGTTTCCGAAATGCCAGCAAATATTTTTTCACCCAATCTTGAGGATACTTGGAGTTAATGATCGGTACAAAAATCCCACTTGGCTCATCAAATTTTGTTCTTCTAGGTTGAAGCGTTCGTCTACAGTAGTCGTTTTTATATTTAATTTTCACTCTGTTCTCTCCTATATAGATAGATGAATTTGGAACTCTAAATCCAACATGGTTTATAGTAGCTCTTTGAAACTTGACAAAATAAATGGTTCTCAGTTTTGTCTCTATGGTTTGTTTCCTCTTCTAGGAGCCCTAGGCACAGACTGTGGAAAAGCACTTTCATTGAAAGGGGTTGCCAAGCTTCCAAGAAATAACGAGTTTCCGAAATATCAGCAAATATTTTTACACCCAACCTTGATGATACTTGGTGGTAATGATCAGGACACAAATCCCACTTGGCTCACCAAATTCTGTTCTTCTAGGTTTTAGCGTTCGTCTACAGAAGTCGTTATTATATTTAGGTTTCACTCTGTTCTCTTCTATATAGATAGACGAATTTGGAACTCTAAATCCAACATGGTTTGTAGTAGCTCTTTGAAACTTGACAAAATAAAGTAGTTCTCAGTTTTGTCTCTATGGTTTGTTTCCTCTTCAAGTAGCCATTAGCAGAGATTGTGGAAAAGCATTTTCATTGAAAGGTGTTGCCAAGCTTCCAAGAAATTACGAGTTTCCGAAATACCAGCAAATATTTTTTCACCCAATCTTGATGATACGTGGTGGTATTGTAAAGTACACAAATCCCACTTGGCTCACCAAATTGTGTTCTTCTAGTTTGAAGCGTTCGCCTACAGTAGCAGTTTTTATATTTAGGTTTCACTCTGTTCTCTTCTACATAGATAGATGAATTTGGAACTCTAAATCCAACATGGTTTGTAGTAGCTCTTTGAAACTTGACAAAATAAAGGAGTTCTCAGATTCGTCTCTATGGTTTGTTTCCTCTTCAAGTAGCCCAAGGCACAGACTGTGGAAAAGCACTTTCTTTGAAAGGGGTTGCCAAGTTTCCAAGAAATTACTAGTTTCCCAAATACCAGCAAATATTTTTTGTCCCAATCTTGATGATACTTGGTGGTAATGATCAGTACACTAATCCCACTTGGCTCAGCAAATTTTGTTCTTCTAGGTTGAAGCGTTCATCTACACTAGCAGTTTTTATATTTAGGTTTTTCTCTGTTCCCTCCTATATAGATAGATGAATTTGGAACTCTAAATCGAACATGGTTTTTAGTAGCTCTTTGAAACTTGACAAAAAAAGGTAGTTCTCAGTTTTGTCTCTATGGTTTGTTTCCTCTTCAAGTAGCCATAAGCAGAGACTGTGGAAAAGCACTTTCATTGAAAGGGGTTGCCAAGCTTCCAGGAAATTACGTGTTTCAGAAAAACCGGCAAATATTTTTTCACAAAATCTTGATGATACGTGGTAGTAATGACAAGTACACAAATCCCAGTTGGCTCACCAAATTTTGTTCTTCTAGGTTGAAGCGTTCGTCTACAGAAGCAGTTTTTATATTTAGGTTTCCCTCTGTTCTCTCCTATATAGATAGATGAATTTGGAATTCTAAATGTAACATGGTTTGTAGTAGCTCTTTGAAACTTGACAAAATAAAGCATTTCTCAGTTTTTTGTCTATGGCTTGTTTCCTCTTCAAGTAGCCATAAGCAGAGACTGTGGAAAAGCACTTTCATTGAAAGGTGTTGCCAAGCTTCCAAGAAATTACGAGTTTCCGCAATACCAGCAAATATTTTTTCACCCAATCTTGATGATACGTGGTGGTAATGACAAGTACACAAATCCCACTTAGCTCACCAAATTGTGTTCTTCTAGGTTGAAGCGTTCGTCTACAGTAGCAGTTTTTATATTTAGGTTTCACTCTGTTCTTTTCTACATAGATAGATGAATTTGGAACTCTAAATCCAACATGGTTTGTAGTAGCTCTTTGAAACTTGACAAAAAAAAAGGAGTTCTCAGATTTGTCTCTATGGTTTTTTTCCTCTTCAAGTAGCCAGAAGCAGAGACTGTGGAAAAGCATTTTCATTGAAAGGGTTTGCCAAGCTTCCAAGAAATTACGCGTTTCCGAAATACAGGCCAATATTTTTTCACCCAATCTTGATGATACGTGGTGGTAAGACAAGTACACAAATCCCAATTGGCTCACCAAATTTTGTTCTTCTAAGTTGAAGCGTTCGTCTACAGTAGCAGTTTTTATATTTAGGTTTCACTCTGTTCTCTCCTATATAGATAGATGAATTTGGAGCTCTGAATCCAACATGGTTTGTAGTAGCTCTTTGAATCTTGACAAAATAAAGTAGTTCTCAGTTTTGTCTCTATTATTTGTTTCCAATTCAAGTAGCCCTAGAAACAGACTGTGGAAAAGCACTTTCATTGAGAGGGTTTGCCAAGCTTCTAAGAAATAACTAGTTTCCGTAATGCCAGCAAATATTTTTTCACCCAATCTTGAGGATACTGGTGTTAATGATCGGTACAAAAATCCCACTTGGCTCATCAAATTTTGTTCTTCAAGGTTGAAGCGTTCGTCTTCAGTAGTCGTTTTTATATTTAGGTTTCCCTCTGTTCTCTCCTATATAGATAGATTAATTTGGAACTCTAAATCCAACATGGTTTGTAGTAGCTCTTTGAAACTTGACCAAATAAAGTAGTTCTCAGTTTTGTCTCTATGATTTGTTTCCTCTTCAAGTAGCCCTAAGCAGAGACTGTGGAAAAGCAGTTTCATTTAAAGGGGTTTCCAAGGCTCGAATAACGAGTTTCAGAAATACCAGCAAATATTTTTTCACCCAATCTGGATGATACGTGGTGGTAATGACAAGTACACAAATCCCACTTGGCTCACCAAATTTTGTTCTTCCAGGTTGAAGCGTTCGTCTACAGTAGCAGTTTTTATATTTAGGTTTCCTTCTGTTCTCTCCTATATAGATGGATGAAATTGGAACCCTAAATCCAACATGGTTTGTAGTAGCTCTTTGAAGCTAGAAAAAAAAAGTAGTTCTCACTTTTGTCTCTATGGTTTGTTTCCTCTTCAAGTAGCCCTAAGCGGAGACTGTGGAGAAGCAGTTTCACTGAAAGGGGTTGCCAAACTTCCAAGAAATTACGAGTTTCCAAAATACCAGCAAATATTTTTTCACCCAATCTGGATGATGCGTGGTGGTAATGACAAGTACACAAATCCCACATAGCTCAACAAATTTTGTTCTTCTAGGTTGAAGCGTTCGTTTCAAGTAGCAGTTTTTATTTTTGGTTTCACTCTGTTGTCTCCTATATAGATAGATGAATTTGGAACTCTAAATCCAACATGGTTTGTAGTAGCTCTTTGAAACTTGACAAAAAAAAGTAGTTCTCAGTTTTGTCTCTAGGATTTGATTCCTCTTCAAGTAGTCCTAAGCAGAGTCTGTGGAAAAGCACTTTCATTGAAAGGAGTTGCCAATCTTCTAAAAAATAACGATATTCCGAAATACCAGCAAATATTTTTTCACCCAAACTTGATGATACGTGGTGGTAATGACAAGTACACAAATACCACATGGCTCACCAAATTTTGTTCTTCTAGGTTGAAGCGTTCGTTTCAAGTTGCAGTTTATATTTTTAGGTTTCCCTCTGTTCTGTCCTATAAAGATAGATGAATTTGGAACTCTAAATCCAACATGGTTTGTAGTAGCTCTTTGAAACTTGACAAAATAAAGGAGTTCTCAGATTTGTTTGTATGGTTTGTTTCCTCTTCAAGTATCTCTAGGCACAGACTGTGGAAAAGCACTTTCATTGAAAAGGGTTTCCAAGCTTCCAAGAAATAACGATATTCCGAATTACCGGCAAATATTTTTTCACCCTATCTTGATGATACGGGGTGGTAATGACAAGTACACTAATCCCACTTGGCTCACCAAATTTTATTCTTCTAGGTTGAAGCGTTCGTCTACAGTAGTCGTTTTATATTTAGGTTTCACTCTGTTCTCTTCTATATAGATAGATGAAATTGGAACTCTAAATCCAACATGGTTTGTAGTAGCTCTTTGAAACGTGACAAAATAAAGGAGTTCTCCGTTTTGTCTCTATGGTTTTTCTCCTCTTCAAGTAGCCCTAGGCACAGACTTTGGAGTAGCACTTTCATTGAGAGGGTTGCCAAGCTTCAAAAAATAACGAGTTTCCGAAATACCAGCAAATATTTTTTCACCCAATCTTGATGATACGAGGTGGTAATGATCGGTACACAAATCGCACTTGGCTCACCAAATTTTGCTCTTCTAGGTTTAAGCGTTCGTTTACAGTAGCAGTTTTTATTTTTAGGTTTGACTCTGTTCTGTCCTATATAGATAGATGAATTTGGAACTCTAAATCCAACATGGTTGGTAGTAGCTTTTTGAAACTTGACAAAAAAAGTAGTTCTCAATTTTGTCTCTATGGTTTCTTTCCTCTTCAAGTAGCCCTAGGCAGAGACTGTCGAAAAGCACTTTCATTGAAAAGGGTTGCCAAGCTTCCAAGAAATTACGAGTATCCAAAATACCAGCAAATATTTTTTCACCTAATCTTGATGACACTTGGTGGTAATGATCAGGACACAAGTCGCACTTGGCTCACCAAATTTTGTTCTTCTATGTTGAAGCGTTCGTCTACGGTAGCAGTTTTTATATTTAGGTTTCACTCTGTTCTCTTTATGTAGATAGATGAATTTGGAACTCTAAATCCAACATGGTTTGTAGTAGCTCTTTGAAACGTGACAAAGTAAAGGAGTTCTCAGTTTTGTCTCTATGGTTTGTTTCCTCTTCAAGAAGCCCTAGGCACAGACTGTGGAAAAGCACTTTCATTGAGAGGGGTTGCCAAGCTTCTAAGAAAAAAAGAGTTTCTGAAATACCAGTAAATATTATTTCACCCAATCTTAATGATACTTGGTGGTAATGACAAGTACACAAATCCCACATGGCTCACCAAATTTTATTCTTCTAGGTTGAAGCGTTCGTTTAAAGGAGCAGTTTTTATTTTTAGGTTTCACTCTGTTCTCTCCTATACAGATAGATGAATTTGGATCTCTAAATCCAACATGGTTTGTAGTAGCTCTTTGAAACTTGACAAAAAAAAAGTAGTTCTCAGTTTTGTCTCTGTGATTTGTTTCCACTTCAACTAGCCCTAAGCAGAGACTGTGGAAAAGCACTTTCATTGAAAGGGGGTGCCAAGCGTCCAAGAAATTACGAGTTTCCGAAATACCAGCAAATATTTTTTCAACCAATCTGGATGATACGTGGTGCTAATGACAAGTACACAAATCCCACTTGGCTCACCAAATTTTGTTCTTCTAGGTTGAAGCATACGTTTACAGTAGCAGTTTTTATTTTTGTTTCACTGTGTTCTCTCCTTTATAGATAGATGAATTTTGAACTCTAAATCCAACATGGTTTCTAGTAGCTCTTTGAAACTTGACAAAATAAAGTAGTTCTCAGTTTTGTCTCTATGATTTGTTTCCTCTTCAAGTAGCCCTAGGCACAGACTGTGGAAAAGCACTTTCATTTAGAGGGGGTGCCAAGCTTCTAAGAAATAACTAGTTTCCGAAATACCAGCAAATATTTTTTCACCCAATCTTGATGATAGTTGGTGGTAATGATAAGGACACAAATCCCTCTTGGCTCACCAAATTTTGTTCTTCGAGGTTGAAGCGTTCGTCTACAGAAGTCGTTTTTATATTTAGGTTTCACTCTGTTCTCTTCTATATAGATAGATGAATTTGGAACTCTAAATCCAACATGGTTTGTAGTAGCTCTTTGAAACTTGACAAAATAAAGGAGTTCTCAATTTTGTCTCTATGGTTTGTTTTCCCTTCACGTAGCCCTACGCACAGACTGTGGAAAAGCACTTTTATTGAGAGGGCTTGCCAAGCTTCTAAGAAATAAAGAGTTTCTGAAATACCATCAAATATTTTTTCACCCAATCTTGATGATACGTGGTGGTAATGACAAGTACACCATTCCCACTTGGCTCCCCAAATTTTGTTCTTCTAGGTTGAAGCGTTCGTTTAGAATAGCAGTTTTTATTTTTAGGTTTCACTCTGTTCTCTCCTATATAGATAGATGAATTTGGAACTCTAAATCCAACATGGTTTGTAGTTGCTTTTGAAACTTGACAAAAAAAAAGTACTTCTCAGTTTTGTCTCTATGTTTTTTTTTTCTTTAATTAGCCATAAGCAGAGACTGTATAAAACACTTTCATTGAAAGGGGTTGCCAAGCTTTCAAGAAATAACGAGTTTACGAAATACCAGCAATTATTCTTTTACCTAATCTTGATGATACTTGGTGGTAATGATCAGTACACAAATCCTACTTGGCTTACCAAATTTTGTTATTCTAGGTTAAAGCGTTCGTCTACAGCAGCAGTTTTTATATTTAGGTTTCACTCTGTTCTCTTCTACATAGATAGATGAATTTGGAACTCTATATCCAACATGGTTTGTAGTAGCTCTTTGAAACTTGACAAAATAAAGGAGTTCTCAGAAGTGTCTCTATGGTTTGTTTCCTCTTCAAGTAGCCCTAGGCACAGACTGTGGAAAAGCACTTTCATTGAAACGGGTTGCCAAGCTTCCAACAAATTACGAGTTTCCGAAATACCAGCAAATATTTTTTCACCCAATCTTGATGATACATGGTGGTAATGACAAGTACACAAATCCCACTTCGCTCACCAATTTTGTTCTTCTAGGTTGAAGCGTTCGATTACAGTAGTAGTTTTTATTTTTAAGTTTCACTCTGTTCTCTCCTATATAGATAGATGAATTTGGAACTCTAAATCCAACATGGTTTGTAGTAGCTATTTGAAACTTGGCAAAATATAGGAGTTCTCAGTTTTGTCACTATGCTTTGTTTCCTCTTCAAGTAGCCCTACTCACAGACTGTGGAAAAGCACTTTCATTGAGAAGGGTTTCCAAATTTCTAAGAAATAACTAGTTTCCGAAATACCAGCAAATATTTTTTCACCCAATCTTGATGACACTTTTTGGTAATGATCAGGACACAAATCGCAGTTGGCTCACCAAATTTTGTCTTCTAGGTTGAAGCGTTCGTCTACAGTAGCAGTTTTTATATTTAGGTTTCCCTGTGTTCTCTCCTATATAGATAGATGAATTTGGAACTCTAAATCCAACATGGTTGGTAGTAGCTTTTTGATACTTGACAAAAAAAAGTAGTTCTCAATTTTGTCTCTATGGTTTCTTTCCTCTTCAAGTAGCCCTAGGCAGAGACTGTGGAAAAGCACTTTCATTGAAAAGGGTTGCCAAGCTTCCAAGAAATTACGAGTATCCAAAATACCAGCAAATATTTTTTACCCAATCTTGATGACACTTGGTGGTAATGATCAGGACACAAGTCGCACTTGGCTCACCAAATTTTGTTCTTCTAGGTTGAAGCGTTCGTCTACGGTAGCAGTTTTTATATTTAGGTTTCACTCTGTTCTCTTTATGTAGATAGATGAATTTGGAACTCTAAATCCAACATGGTTTGTAGTAGCTCTTTGAAACGTGACAAAGTAAAGGAGTTCTCAGTTTTGTCTCTATGGTTTGTTTCCTCTTCAAGAAGCCCTAGGCACAGACTGTGGAAAAGCACTTTCATTGAGAGGGGTTGCCAAGCTTCTAAGAAAAAAAGAGTTTCTGAAATACCAGTAAATATTATTTCACCCAATCTTGATGATACTTGGTGGTAATGACAAGTACACAAATCCCACATGGCTCACCAAATTTTATTCTTCTAGGTTGAAGCGTTCGTTTAAAGTAGCAGTTTTTATTTTTAGGTTTCACTCTGTTCTCTCCTATACAGATAGATGAATTTGGATCTCTAAATCCAACATGGTTTGTAGTAGCTCTTTGAAACTTGACAATAAAAAGTAGTTCTCAGTTTTGTCTCTGTGATTTGTTTCCACTTCAAGTAGCCCTAAGCAGAGACTGTGGAAAAGCACTTTCATTGAAAGGGGTTGCCAAGCGTCCAAGAAATTACGAGTTTCCGAAATACCAGCAAATATTTTTTCAACCAATCTGGATGATACGTGGTGCTAATGACCAGTACACAAATCCCACTTGGCTCACCAAATTTTGTTCTTCTAGGTTGAAGCACACGTTTACAGTAGCAGTTTTTATTTTTGTTTCACTGTGTTCTCTCCTTTATAGATAGATGAATTTTGAACTCAAAATCCAACATGTTTTCTAGTAGCTCTTTGAAAAGTTACAAAATAACGAAGTTCTCAGGTTTGTCTCTATGGTTTGTTTCCTCTTCAAGTAGACCTAGGCACAGACTGTGGAAAGCACTTTCATTGAGAGGGGTTGCCAAGCTTCTAAGAAATAATGAGTTTCCGAAATACCAGCAAATGTTTTTTTCACCCAATCTTGAGGATACGTGGTGGTAATGACAAGTACACAAATCATCTTGGCTCACCAAATTTTGTTCTTCTACATTGAAGGGTTCGTTTACAGTAGCAGTTTTTATTTTTAGGTTTCACTCTGTTCTCTCCTATATAGATACATGAATTTGGAACTCTAAATCCAACATGGTTTGTAGTAGCTCTTTGAAACTTGACAAAATAAAGGAGTTCTTAGATTTGTCTCTATTTTTTGTTTCCTCTTCAAGTAGCCCTAGGCACATACTGTGGAAAAGCACTTTCATTGAAAAGGGTTGCCAAGCTTCCAAGAAATTACGAGTTTCCGAAATACCAGCAAATATTTTTTCACGCAATCTTGATGATACATGGTGGTAATGACAAGTACACAAATCCCACTCTCACCAAATTTTGTTCTTCTAGGTTGAAGCGCTCGTTTAGAGTAGGAGTTTTTATTTTTGTTTCACTGTGTTCTCTTCTATATAGATAGATGAATTTGGAACTCTAAATCCAACATGGTTTCTAGTAGCTCTTTGAAACTTGACAATAAAAAGTAGTTCTCAGTTTTGTCTCTGTGATTTGTTTCCACTTCAAGTAGCCCTAAGCAGAGACTGTGGAAAGCACTTTCATTGAGAGGGGTTGCCAAGCCTCTAAGAAATAACGAGTTTCCGAAACACCAGCAAATATTTTTTCACCCAATCTTTATGATATTTGGTGGTACTGATCAGGACACTAATACCACTTGGTTCACCAAATTATGTTCTTCTAGGTTGAAGCATTCGTCTACAGTAGCAGTTTTTATATTTAGGATTCACTCTGTTTTCTCCAATATAGATATATTAATTTGGAACTCTGAATCCAACAAGGTTTGTAGTAGCTCTTTGAAACTTGACAAAATAAAGTAGTTCAAAGTTTTGTCTCTATGGTTTGTTTCCTCTTCAAGTAGCCCTAGGCACAGACTGTGGAAAAGCACTTTCATTGAGAGGGGTTGCCAAGCTTCTAAGAAATAACGAGTTTCCGAAATACCAGCAAATATTTTTTCACCCAATCTTGATGATACTTGGTGGTAATGATCGGTACACAAATCCCACTTGGCTCACCAAATTCTGTTCTTCTAGGTTGAGGCGTTCGTCTACGGTAACAGTTTTTATATTTAGATTTCCCTCTGTTCCCTCCTATATAGATAGATGAATTTGGAACTCTAAATCCAACATGGTTTGTAGTAGCTCTTTGAAACTTGACAAAATAAAGTAGTTCTCAGTTTTGTCTCTATGGTTGGTTTCCTCTTCAAGTAGCCATAAGCAGAGACTGTGGAAAAGTACTTTCATTGAAAGGTGTTGCCAAGCTTCCAAGAAATTACGAGTTTCCGAAATACCGGCAAATATTTTTTTACCCAATCTTCATGATACGTGGTGGTAATGACAAGTACAAAATCCCACTTGGCTCACCAAATTGTGTTCTTCTAGGTTGAAGCGTTCGTCTACAGTAGCAGTTTTCATATTTAGGTTTCACTCTGTTCTCTTCTACATAGATAGATGAATTTGGAACTCTAAATCAAACATGGTTTGTAGTAGCTTTTGAAATTTGACACGAAACGGAGTTCTAAGGTTTGTCTCTATGGTTTGATTCCTCTTCAAGTAGCCCTAGGCACAGACTGTGGAAAAGCACTTTCATTGAAAGGGGTTGCCAAGCTTCCAAGAAATTACGGGTTTCTGAAATACCAGCAAATATTTTTTCAACCAATCTTGATGATACATGGTGGTAATGACAAGTACACAAATCCCACTTGGCTCACCAAATTTTGTTCTTCTAGGTTGAAGCGTTCGTTTACAGTAGCAGTTTTTATTTTTAGGTTTCACACTGTTCTCCCCTATATAGATAGATGAATTTGGAACTCTAAATCCAACATGGTTTGTAGTAGCACTTTGAAACTTGACAAAGTAAAGGAGTTATCTGTTTTGTCTCTATGATTTGATTCCTCTTCAAGTAGCCCTAAGCAGAGACTGTGGAAAAGCACTTTCATTGAAAGGGGTTTGCCAAGTTTCCAAGAAATTACGAGTTTCCGAAATACCAGCAAATATTTTTACACCCAATCTTGATGATACCTGGTGGTAATGATCAGAACTCTAGTCCCACTTGACTCACCAAATTTTGTTCTTCTAGGTTGAAGCTTTCGTTTACAGTAGCAGTTTATATTTGTAGGTTTCCCTCTGTTCTCTCCTATACAGATAGATGAATTTAGAACTCTAAGTCCAAATGGTTTCTAGTAGCTCTTTGAAACTTGACAAAATAAAGGAGTTCTCAGTTTTGTCTCTATGATTTGCTTCCTCTTCAAGTAGCCCTAAGCAGAGACTGTGGAAAAGCACTTTCATTGAAAGGGGTTGCCAAGTTTCCAAGAAATTACGAGTTTCCGAAATACCAGCAAATATTTTTTCACCCAAACTTGATGATACGTGGTGGTAATGATCGGTATACAAATCCCACTTGGCTCACCAAATTTTGTTCTTCTAGGTTGAAGCATTCGTTTACAGTAGCAGTTTTTAATTTTAGGTTTCCCTCTGTTCTCTCCTATATAGATAGATGTATTTGGATCTCTAAATCCAACATGCTTTGTAGTAGCTCTTTGAAACTTGACAAAATAATGTAGTTCTCACTTTTGTCTCTATGGTGTGTTTCCTCTACCAGTAGCCCTAAGCAGAGACTGTGGAAATGCACTTTCATTGAAAGGGGTTGCCAATCTATCAAGAAATTACGAGTTTCCGAAATACGAGCAAATATTTTTTCAACCAATCTGGATGATACGTGGTGCTAATGACAAGTACACAAATCCCACTTGGCTCACCAAATTTTGTTCCTCTAGGTTGAAGCGTTCGTTTACAGTAGCAGTTTTTATTTTTGTTTCACTGTGTTCTCTCCTATATAGATAGATGAATTTGGAACTCTAAATCCAACATTTTTTGTAGTAGCTCTTTGAAACTGAGCAAAATAAAGGAGTTCTCAGTTTTGTCTCTATGCTTTGTTTCCTCTTCAAGTAGCCCTAGGCACAGACTGTGGAAAAGCACTTTCATTGAGAGGGGTTGCCAAGCTTCTAAGAAATAACTAGTTTCCGAAACACCAGCAAATATTTTTTCACCCAATCTTCATGATACTTGGTGGTATTGATCAGGACACTAATACCACTTGGTTCAACAAATTATGTTCTTCTAGGTTGAAGCATTCGTCTACAGTAGCAGTTTTTATATTTAGGATTCACTCTGTTTTCTCCAATATAGATAGATGAATTTGGAACTCTGAATCCAACATGGTTCGTAGTAGCTCTTTGAAACTGGACAAAATAAAGTAGTTCAAAGTTTTGTCTCTATGGTTTCTTTCCTCTTCAAGTAGCCCTAGGCACAGACTGTGGAAAAGCACTTTCATTGAGAGGGGTTGCAAAGCTTCTAAGAAATAACGAGTTTCCGAAATACCAGCAAATATTTTTTCACCCAATCTTGATGATACTTGGTGGTAATGATCACGACACAAATCCCACTTGGCTCACCAAATTCTGTTCTTCTAGGTTGAAGCGTTCGTCTACGGTAACAGTTTTTATAATTAGATTTCCCTCTGTTCCCTCCTATATAGATAGATGAATTTGGAACTCTAAATCCAACATGGTTTGTAGTAGCTCTTTGAAACTTGACAAAATAAAGTAGTTCTCAGTTTTGTCTCTATGGTTGGTTTCCTCTTCAAGTAGCCATAAGCAGAGACTGTGGAAAAGTACTTTCATTGAAAGGTGTTGCCAAGCTTCCAAGAAAATACAAGTTTCCGAAATACCGGCAAATATTTTTTTACCCAAACTTGATGATACGTGGTGGTAATGACAAGTACAAAATCCCACTTGGCTCACCAAATTGTGTTCTTCTAGGTTGAAGCGTTCGTCTACAGTAGCAGTTTTCATATTTAGGTTTCACTCTGTTCTCTTCTGCATAGATAGATGAATTTGGAACTCTAAATCCAACATGGTTTGTAGTAGCTTTTGAAATTTGACACGAAACGGAGTTCTAAGATTTGTCTCTATGGTTTGATTCCTCTTCAAGTAGCCCTAGGCACAGACTGTGGAAAAGCACTTTCATTGAAAGGGGTTGCCAAGCTTCCAAGAAATTACGGGTTTCTGAAATACCAGCAAATATTTTTTCACCCAATCTTGATGATACGTGATGGTAATGACAAGTACACAAATCCCACTTGGCTCACCAAATTTTGTTCTTCTAGGTTGAAGCGTTCGTTTACAGTAGCAGTTTTTATTTTTAGGTTTCACACTGTTCTCTCCTATATAGATAGATGAATTTGGAACTCTAAATCCAACATGGTTTGTAGTAGCACTTTGAAACTTGACAAAGTAAAGGAGTTATCTGTTTTGTCTCTATGATTTGTTTCCTCTTCAGGTAGCCCTAAGCAGAGACTGTGGAAAAGCACTTTCATTGAAAGGGGTTGCCAAGTTTCCAAGAAATTACGAGTTTCCGAAATACCAGCAAATATTTTTACACCCAATCTTGATGATACCTGGTGGTAATGATCAGAACTCAAATCCCACTTGACTCACCAAATTTTGTTCTTCTAGGTTGAAGCTTTCGTTTACAGTAGCAGTTTATATTTGTAGGTTTCCCTCTGTTCTCTCCTATACAGATAGATGAATTTAGAACTCTAAGTCCAAATGGTTTGTAGTAGCTCTTTGAAACTTTGACAAAATAAAGGAGTTCTCAGTTTTGTCTCTATGATTTGTTTCCTCTTCAAGTAGCCCTAAGCAGAGACTGTGGAAAAGCACTTTCATTGAAAGGGGTTGCCAAGTTTCCAAGAAATTACGACTTTCTGAAATACCAGCAAATATTTTTCACCCAATCTTGATGATACGTGGTGGTAATGATCGGTACACAAATCCCACTTGGCTCACCAAATTTTGTTCTTCTAGGTTGAAGCATTCGTTTACAGTAGCAGTTTTTATTTTTAGGTTTCCCTCTGTTCTCTCCTACATAGATAGATGTATTTGGAACTCTAAATCCAACATGCTTTGTAGTAGCTCTTTGAAACTTGACAAAATAATGTAGTTCTCAGTTTTGTCTCTATGGTTTGTTTCCTCTACCAGTAGCCCTAAGCAGAGACTGTGGAAATGCACTTTCATTGAAAGGGGTTGCCAAGCTTCCAAGAAATTACGAGTTTCCGAAATTCGAGCAAATATTTTTTCAACCAATCTGGATGATACGTGGTGCTAATGACAAGTACAGAAATCCCACTTGGCTCACCAAATTTTGTTCCTCTAGGTTGAAGCGTTCGTTTACAGTAGCAGTTTTTATTTTTGTTTCACTGTGTTCTCTCCTATATAGATAGATGAATTTGGAACTCTAAATCCAACATGGTTTCTACTAGCTCTTTGAAACGTGACAAAATAAAGGAGTTCTCAGTTTTGTCTCTATGGTTGTTTCATCTTCAAGTAGCCCCTAGGCATAGACTGTGGAAAGCACTTTCATTGAGAGGGGTTGCCAAGCTTCTAAGAAATAACGAGTTTCCGAAATACAGGCAAATATTTTTTCACCCAATCTTGAGGATACTTGGTGGTAATGATCAGGACACAAATCCCACTTGGCTCACCAAATTTTGTTCTTCTAGGTTAAAGCGTTCGTCTACAGTAGTCGTTTTTATATTTAGGTTTCACTCTGTTCTCTTCTTTATAGATAGATGAAATTGGAACTCTAAATCCAACATGGTTTGTAGTTGCTCTTTGAAACGTGACAAAATAAAGGAATTCTCAGTTTTGTCTCTATGGTTTTTCTCCTCTTCAAGTACCCCTAGGCACAGACTTTGGAATAGCACTTTCATTGAGAGGGTTGCCAAGCTTCAAGAAATAACGAGTTTCCGAAATACCAGCAAATATTTTTTCACCCAATCTGGATGATATGTGGTGGTAATGACAAGTACACAAATCCCACTTGGCTCACCAAATTTTGTTCTACCAGGTTGAAGCGTTCGCCTACAGTAGCAGTTTTTATATTTAGGTTTCCTTCTGTTCTCTCCTATATAGATGGATGAAATTGGAACCCTAAATCCAACATGGTTTGTAGTAGCTCTTTGAAGCTAGAAAAAAAAAGTAGTTCTCACTTTTGTCTCTATGGTTTGTTTCCTCTTCAAGTAGCCCTAAGCAGAGACTGTGGAGAAGCAGTTTCACTGAAAGGGGTTGCCAAACTTTCAAGAAATTACGAGTTTCCGAAACACCAGCAAATATTTTTCAACCAATCTGGATGATGCGTGGTGGTAATGACAAGTACACAAATCCCACATGGCTCAACAAATTTTGTTCTTCTAGGTTGAAGCGTTCGTTTCAAGTAGCAGTTTTTATTTTTGGTTTCACTCTGTTGTCTCCTATATAGATAGATGAATTTGGAACTCTAAATCCAACATGGTTTGTAGTAGCTCTTTGAAACTTGACAAAAAAAAGTAGTTCTCAGTTTTGTCTCTAGGATTTGATTCCTCTTCATGTAGTCCTAAGTAGAGTCTGTGGAAAAGCACTTTCATTGAAAGGGGTTGCCAATCTTCTAAAAAAAACGATATTCCGAAATACCAGCAAATATTTTTTTCACCCAAACTTCATGATACGTGGTGGTAATGACAAGTAAACAAATACCACATGGCTCACCAAATTTTGTTCTTCTAGGTTGAAGCGTTCGTTTCAAGTTGCAGTTTATATTTTTAGGTTTCCCTCTGTTCTGTCCTATAAAGATAGATGAATTTGGAACTCTAAATCCAACATGGTTTGTAGTAGCTCTTTGAAACTTGACAAAATAAAGGAGTTCTCAGATTTGTCTCTATGGTTGGTTTCCTCTTCAAGTAGCCCTAGGCACAGACTTTGAAGTAGCACTTTCATTGAGAGGGTTGCCAAGCTTCAAGAAATAACGAGTTTCCGAAACACCAGCAAATATTTTTTCAACCAATCTTGATGATACGTGGTGGTAATGACAAGTACATAATCCCACTTGGCTCACCAAATTGTGTTCTTCTAGGTTGAAGCGTTCGTCTACAGTAGCAGTTTTCATATTTAGGTTTCACTCTGTTCTCTTCTACATAGATAGATGAATTTGGAACTCTAAATCCAACATGGTTTGTAGTAGCTTTTGAAATTTGACACGAAACGGAGTTCTAAGCTTTGTCTCTATGGTTTGATTCCTCTTCAAGTAGCCCTAGGCACAGACTGTGGAAAAGCACTTTCATTGAAAGGGGTTGCCAAGCTTCCAAGAAATTACGGGTTTCTGAAATACCAGCAAATATTTTTTCACCCAATCTTGATGATACGTGGTGGTAATGACAAGTACACAAATCCCACTTGGCTCACCAAATTTTGTTCTTCTAGGTTGAAGCGTTCGTTTACAGTAGCAGTTTTTATTTTTAGGTTTCACACTGTTCTCTCCTATATAGATAGATGAATTTGGAACTCTAAATCCAACATGGTTTGTAGTAGCACTTTGAAACTTGACAAAGTAAAGGAGTTATCTGTTTTGTCTCTATGATTTGTTTCCTCTTCAAGTAGCCCTAAGCAGAGACTGTGGAAAAGCACTTTCATTGAAAGGGGTTGCCAAGTTTCCAAGAAATTACGAGTTTCCGAAATACCAGCAAATATTTTTACACCCAATCTTGATGATACCTGGTGGTAATGATCAGAACTCAAATCCCACTTGACTCACCAAATTTTGTTCTTCTAGGTTGAAGCTTTCGTTTACAGTAGCAGTTTATATTTGTAGGTTTCCCTCTGTTCTCTCCTATATAGATAGATGTATTTGGAACTCTAAATCCAACATGCTTTGTAGTAGCTCTTTGAAACTTGACAAAATAATGTAGTTCTCAGTTTTGTCTCTATGGTTTGTTTCCTCTACCAGTAGCCCTAAGCAGAGACTGTGGAAATGCACTTTCATTGAAAGGGGTTGCCAAGCTTCCAAGAAATTACGAGTTTCCGAAATACGAGCAAATATTTTTTCAACCAATCTGGATGATACGTGGTGCTAATGACAAGTACAGAAATCCCACTTGGCTCACCAAATTTTGTTCCTATAGGTTGAAGCGTTCGTTTACAGTAGCAGTTTTTATTTTTGTTTCACTGTGTTCTCTCCTATATAGATAGATGAATTTGGAACTCTAAATCCAACATGGTTTCTACTAGCTCTTTGAAACGTGACAAAATAAAGAAGTTCTCAGTTTTGTCTCTATGGTTGTTTCATCTTCAAGTAGCCCTAGGCATAGACTGTGGAAAGCACTTTCATTGAGAGGGGTTGCCAAGCTTCTAAGAAATAACGAGTTTCCGAAATACCAGCAAATATTTTTTCACCCAATCTTGAGGATACTTGGTGGTAATGATCAGGACACAAATCCCACTTGGCTCACCAAATTTTGTTCTTCTAGGTTAAAGCGTTCGTCTACAGTAGTCGTTTTTATATTTAGGTTTCACTCTGTTCTCTTCTTTATAGATAGATGAAATTGGAACTCCAAATCCAACATGGTTTGTAGTTGCTCTTTGAAACGTGACAAAATAAAGGAATTCTCAGTTTTGTCTCTATGGTTTTTCTCCTCTTCAAGTAGAACTAGGCACAGACTTTGGAATAGCACTTTCATTGAGAGGGTTGCCAAGCTTCAAGAAATAACGAGTTTCCGAAATACCAGCAAATATTTTTTCACCCAATCTGGATGATATGTGGTGGTAATGACAAGTACACAAATCCCACTTTGCTCACCAAATTTTGTTCTACCAGGTTGAAGCGTTCGTCTACAGTAGCAGTTTTTATATTTAGGTTTCCTTCTGTTCTCTCCTATATAGATGGATGAAATTGGAACCCTAAATCCAACATGGTTTGTAGTAGCTCTTTGAAGCTAGAAAAAAAAAGTAGTTCTCACTTTTTTCTCTATGGTTTGTTTCCTCTTCAAGTAGCCCTAAGCAGAGACTGTGGAGAAGCAGTTTCACTGAAAGGGGTTGCCAAACGTCAAAGAAATTACGAGTTTCCGAAATACCAGCAAATATTTTTTCACCCAATCTGGATGATGCGTGGTGGTAATGACAAGTACACAAATCCCACATGGCTCAACAAATTTTGTTCTTCTAGGTTGAAGCGTTCGTTTCAAGTAGCAGTTTTTATTTTTGGTTTCACTCTGTTGTCTCCTATATAGATAGATGAATTTGGAACTCTAAATCCAACATGGTTTGTAGTAGCTCTTTGAAACTTGACAAAAAAAAGTAGTTCTCAGTTTTGTCTCTAGGATTTGATTCCTCTTCATGTAGTCCTAAGTAGAGTCTGTGGAAAAGCACTTTCATTGAAAGGGGTTGCCAATCTTCTAAAAAAAACGATATTCCGAAATACCAGCAAATATTTTTTCACCCAATCTTCATGATACGTGGTGATAATGACAAGTAAACAAATACCACATGGCTCACCAAATTTTGTTCTTCAAGGTTGAAGCGTTCGTTTCAAGTTGCTGTTTATATTTTTAGGTTTCCCTCTGTTCTGTCCTATAAAGATAGATGAATTTGGAACTCTAAATCCAACATGGTTTGTAGTAGCTCTTTGAAACTTGACAAAATAAAGGAGTTCTCAGATTTGTCTGTATGGTTGGTTTCCTCTTCAAGTAGCCCTAGGCACAGACTTTGAAGTAGCACTTTCATTGAGAGGGTTGCCAAGCTTCAAGAAATAACGAGTTTCCGAAACACCAGCAAATATTTTTTCAACCAATCTTGATGATACGTGGTGGTAATGACAAGTACATAATCCCACTTGGCTCACCAAATTGTGTTCTTCTAGGTTGAAGCGTTCGTCTACAGTAGCAGTTTTCATATTTAGGTTTCACTCTGTTCTCTTCTACATAGATAGATGAATTTGGAACTCTAAATCCAACATGGTTTGTAGTAGCTTTTGAAATTTGACACGAAACGGAGTTCTAAGCTTTGTCTCTATGGTTTGATTCCTCTTCAAGTAGCCCTAGGCACAGACTGTGGAAAAGCACTTTCATTGAAAGGGGTTGCCAAGCTTTCAAGAAATTACGGGTTTCTGAAATACCAGCAAATATTTTTTCACCCAATCTTGATGATACGTGGTGGTAATGACAAGTACACAAATCCCACTTGGCTCACCAAATTTTGTTCTTCTAGGTTGAAGCGTTCGTTTACAGTAGCAGTTTTTATTTTTAGGTTTCACACTGTTCTCTCCTATATAGATAGATGAATTTGGAACTCTAAATCCAGCATGGTTTGTAGTAGCACTTTGAAACTTGACAAAGTAAAGGAGTTATCTGTTTTGTCTCTATGATTTGTTTCCTCTTCAAGTAGCCCTAAGCAGAGACTTTGGAAAAGCACTTTCATTGAAAGGGGTTGCCAAGTTTCCAAGAAATTACGAGTTTCCGAAATACCAGCAAATATTTTTACACCCAATCTTGATGATACCTGGTGGTAATGATCAGAACCCAAATCCCACTTGACTCACCAAATTTTGTTCTTCTAGGTTGAAGCTTTCGTTTACAGTAGCAGTTTATATTTGTAGGTTTCCCTCTGTTCTCTCCTATATAGATAGATGTATTTGGAACTCTAAATCCAACATGCTTTGTAGTAGCTCTTTGAAACTTGACAAAATAAAGGAGTTCTCAGTTTTGTCTCTATGGTTTGTTTCCTCTACCAGTAGCCCTAAGCAGAGACTGTGGAAATGCACTTTCATTGAAAGGGGTTGCCAAGCTTCCAAGAAATTACGAGTTTCCGAAATACGAGCAAATATTTTTTCAACCAATCTGGATGATACGTGGTGCTAATGACAAGTACAGAAATCCCACTTGGCTCACCAAATTTTGTTCCTATAGGTTGAAGCGTTCATTTACAGTAGCAGTTTTTATTTTTGTTTCACTGTGTTCTCTCCTATATAGATAGATGAATTTGGAACTCTAAATCCAACATGGTTTCTACTAGCTCTTTGAAACGTGACAAAATAAAGAAGTTCTCAGTTTTGTCTCTATGGTGGTTTCATCTTCAAGTAGCCCTAGGCATAGACTGTGGAAAGCACTTTCATTGAGAGGGGTTGCCAAGCTTCTAAGAAATAACGAGTTTCCGAAATACCAGCAAATATTTTTTCACCCAATCTTGAGGATACTTGGTGGTAATGATCAGGACACAAATCCCACTTGGCTCACCAAATTTTGTTCTTCTAGGTTAAAGCGTTCGTCTACAGTAGTCGTTTTTATATTTAGGTTTCACTCTGTTCTCTTCTTTATAGATAGATGAAATTGGAACTCTAAATCCAACATGGTTTGTAGTTGCTCTTTGAAACGTGACAAAATAAAGGAATTCTCAGTTTTGTCTCTATGGTTTTTCTCCTCTTCAAGTAGAACTAGGCACAGACTTTGGAATAGCACTTTCATTGAGAGGGTTGCCAAGCTTCAAGAAATAACGAGTTTCCGAAATACCAGCAAATATTTTTTCACCCAATCTGGATGATATGTGGTGGTAATGACAAGTACACAAATCCCACTTTGCTCACCAAATTTTGTTCTACCAGGTTGAAGCGTTCGTCTACAGTAGCAGTTTTTATATTTAGGTTTCCTTCTGTTCTCTCCTATATAGATGGATGAAATTGGAACCCTAAATCCAACATGGTTTGTAGTAGCTCTTTGAAGCTAGAAAAAAAAAGTAGTTCTCACTTTTGTCTCTATGGTTTGTTTCCTCTTCAAGTAGCCCTAAGCAGAGACTGTGGAGAAGCAGTTTCACTGAAAGGGGTTGCCAAACGTCAAAGAAATTACGAGTTTCCGAAATACCAGCAAATATTTTTTCACCCAATCTGGATGATGCGTGGTGGTAATGACAAGTACACAAATCCCACATGGCTCAACAAATTTTGTTCTTCTAGGTTGAACCGTTCGTTTCAAGTAGCAGTTTTTATTTTTGGTTTCACTCTGTTGTCTCCTATATAGATAGATGAATTTGGAACTCTAAATCCAACATGGTTTGTAGTAGCTCTTTGAAACTTGACAAAAAAAAGTAGTTCTCAGTTTTGTCTCTAGGATTTGATTCCTCTTCATGTAGTCCTAAGTAGAGTCTGTGGAAAAGCACTTTCATTGAAAGGGGTTGCCAATCTTCTAAAAAAAACGATATTCCGAAATACCAGCAAATATTTTTTCACCCAATCTTCATGATACGTGGTGATAATGACAAGTAAACAAATACCACATGGCTCACCAAATTTTGTTCTTCAAGGTTGAAGCGTTCGTTTCAAGTTGCTGTTTATATTTTTAGGTTTCCCTCTGTTCTGTCCTATAAAGATAGATGAATTTGGAACTCTAAATCCAACATGGTTTGTAGTAGCTCTTTGAAACTTGACAAAATAAAGGAGTTCTCAGATTTGTCTCTATGGTTGGTTTCCTCTTCAAGTAGCCCTAGGCACAGACTTTGAAGTAGCACTTTCATTGAGAGGGTTGCCAAGCTTCAAGAAATAACGAGTTTCCGAAACACCAGCAAATATTTTTTCAACCAATCTTGATGATACGTGGTGGTAATGACAAGTACATAATCCCACTTGGCTCACCAAATTGTGTTCTTCTAGGTTGAAGCGTTCGTCTACAGTAGCAGTTTTCATATTTAGGTTTCACTCTGTTCTCTTCTACATAGATAGATGAATTTGGAACTCTAAATCCAACATGGTTTGTAGTAGCTTTTGAAATTTGACACGAAACGGAGTTCTAAGCTTTGTCTCTATGGTTTGATTCCTCTTCAAGTAGCCCTAGGCACAGACTGTGGAAAAGCACTTTCATTGAAAGGGGTTGCCAAGCTTTCAAGAAATTACGGGTTTCTGAAATACCAGCAAATATTTTTTCACCCAATCTTGATGATACGTGGTGGTAATGACAAGTACACAAATCCCACTTGGCTCACCAAATTTTGTTCTTCTAGGTTGAAGCGTTCGTTTACAGTAGCAGTTTTTATTTTTAGGTTTCACACTGTTCTCTCCTATATAGATAGATGAATTTGGAACTCTAAATCCAGCATGGTTTGTAGTAGCACTTTGAAACTTGACAAAGTAAAGGAGTTATCTGTTTTGTCTCTATGATTTGTTTCCTCTTCAAGTAGCCCTAAGCAGAGACTGTGGAAAAGCACTTTCATTGAAAGGGGTTGCCAAGTTTCCAAGAAATTACGAGTTTCCGAAATACCAGCAAATATTTTTACACCCAATCTTGATGATACCTGGTGGTAATGATCAGAACTCAAATCCCACTTGACTCACCAAATTTTGTTCTTCTAGGTTGAAGCTTTCGTTTACAGTAGTCGTTTTATATTTAGGTTTCACTCTGTTCTCTTCTATATAGATAGATGAAATTGGAACTCTAAATCCAACATGGTTTGTAGTAGCTCTTTGAAACTTGGCAAAATAAAGTAGTTCTCAGTTTACTCTCTATGGTTTGTTTCCTCTTCAAGTAGCCCTACGCAAAGACTGTGGAAAAGCACTTTCATTGAGAGGGGTTGCCAAACTTCTAAGAAATAACTAGTTTCCGAAACACCAGCAAATATTTTTTCACCCAATCTTTATGATACTTGGTGGTAGTGATCAGGACACTAATCCCACATGGCTCACCAAATTATGTTCTTCTAGGTTGAAGCGTTCGTCTACAGTAGCAGTTTTTATATTTAGGTTTCACTCTGTTCTCTCCTATATAGATAGATGATTTTGGAACTCTAAATCCTACATGGATTGTAGTAGCTCTTTGAAACTTGACAAAATAAAGTAGTTCTCAGTTTTGTCTCTATGATTTGTTTCCTCTTCAAGTAGGCCTAGGCACAGACTGTGGAAAAGCACTTTCATTTAGAGGGGTTGCCAAGCTTCTAAGAAATAACAAGTTTCCGAAATACCAGCAAATATTTTTTCACCCAATCTTGATGATACTTGGTGGTAATGATAAGGACACAAATCCCACTTGGTTCACCAAATTCTGTTCTTCTAGATTGAAGCGTTCATCTACAGTACCAGTTTTTAAATTTAGGTTTACCTCTGTTCTCTCCTATATAGATAGATGAATTTGGAACTCTAAATCCAACATGGTTTGTAGTAGCTCTTTGAAACATGACAAAATAAAGTAGTTCTCAGTTTTGTCTCTTTGATTTGTATCCTCTTCAAGTAGCCCTACAAAGAGTCTGTGGAAAAGCACTTTCATTGAAAGAGGTTGCCAACCTTCCAAGAAATTACGAGTCTCCGAAATACCGGCAAATATTTTTTCACTCAATCTTGATGAAACGTGGTGGTAATGATTGGTATACAAATCCCACTTGGCTCACCAAATTTTCTTCTCTTGGTAGAAGCGTTCGTTTACAGTAGTAGTTTTTAATTTTATGTTTCCCTCTGTTCTCTCTTATATAGATAGATGAATTTGGAACTCTAAATCCAACATGGTTTGTAGTAGCTCTTTGAAACTTGTCAAAACAAAGGAGTTCTCACTTTTGTCTCTTTGGTTTGTTTCCTCTTCAAGTAGCCCTAGGCACAGACTGTGGAAAAGCACTATCATTGACAGGGGTTGCCAAGCTTCTAAGAAATAATGAGTTTCCGAAATACCAGCAAATATTTTTTTACCCAATCTTGATGATACTTGGTGGTAATGATCGGTACACAAATCCCACTTGACTCACCAAATTTTTTTCTTCTAGGTTGAAGCGTTCGTTTACAGCAGCTGTTTATATTTTTGGGCTTCCCTCTGTTCTCTCTTATATAGATAGATGAATTTGGAACTCTAAATCCAACATGGTTTGTAGTAGCTCTTTGAAACTTCACAAAATAAAGGAATTCTCAGATTTGTCTCTATGGTTTGTTTCCTCTTAAAGTAGCCCTAAGCAGAGACTGTGGAACAGCACTTTTAATTGAAAGGGGTTGCCAAGCTTCCAAGAAATTACCAGTTTCCGAAATGCCAGCAAATATTTTTTCACCCAATCTTGATGATACCTGATGGTAATGATCGGTACACAAATCCCACTTGGCTCACCAAATTTTCTTCTTCTATGTTGAAGCGTTCGTTGACAGTAGCAGTTTTTATTTTTAGGTTTCCCTCTGTTCTCTCCTATATAGATAGATGAATTTGGAACTCTAAATCCAACATGGTTTCTAGTCGCTCTTTGAAACCTGACAAAAAAAAAGTAGTTCTCAGTTTTGACTCTATGCTTTGTTTTTTCTTCAAGTAGCCCTAAGCAGAGACTGTGGAAAAGCACTTTCATTGAAACGGGTTGCCAAGCATCCAAGAAACAACGAGTTTCCGAACTACCAGCAAATATTTTTTCACGCAATCTTGATGATACTTAGTCGTAATGATCGATACACAAATCCCACGTGACTCACCAAATTTTGTTCTTCTAGGTTGAAGCGTTTGTTTACAGGAGCTGTTTGTATTTTTAGGTTTCCCTCTGTTCTCGCCTATATAGATAGATGAATTTGGAACTCTAAATCCAACATGGTTTGTAATAGCCCTTTGAAACTTGAAAAAATAAAGGAATTCTCAGTTTTTTCTCTATGATTTCTTTCCTCTTCAAGTAGCCCTAAGCAGAGTCTGTGGAAAAGCACTTTCATTGAAAGGGGTTGCCAACCTTCCAAGAATTTATGAGTCTCCGAAATACCGGCAAATATTTTTTCACTCAATCTTGATGATACTTGGTGGTAATGATCGGTACACAAATCCCACTTGGCTCACCAAATTTTCTTCTTCTATGTAGAAGCGTTCGTTTACAGTAGTAGTTTTTAATTTTAGGTTTCCCTCTTTTCTCTCCTATATAGATAGATGAATTGGAATTCTAAATCCAACATGGTTTGTAGTAGCTCTTTGAAACTTGTCAAAATAAAGGAGTTCTCACTTTTGTCTCTCTGGTTTGTTTCCTCTTCAAGTAGCCCTAGGCACAGACTGTGGAAAGGCACTTTCATAGACAGGGGTTGCCAAGCTTCTAAGAAATAATGAGTTTCCGAAATACCAGCAAATATTTTTTCACCGAATCTTGATGATACTTGGTGGTAATGATCATTACACAAATCCCACTTGGCTCATCAATTTTTCATCTTCTAGGTTGAAAGCGTTCGTATACAGTAGTCGTTTTTATATTTAGGTTTCCCTCTGTTCTCTCCTATATAGATAGATGAATTTGGAACTCTAAATCCAACATGGTTTGCAGTCGCTCTTTGAAACTTGACAAAAAAAAAAAAGTAGTTCTCAGTTTTGTCTCTATAGTTTGTTTCTTCTTCAAGTAGCCCTAAGTAGAGACTGTGGAAAAGCACTTTCATTGAAAGGGGTTGACAAGCTTCCTAGAAATAACGAGTTTCCGAAAAGCCAGCAAATATTTTTTCACGCAATCTTGATGATACTTGGTGGTAATGATCGGTACACAAATCCCTCTTGACTCACCAAATTTTGTTCTTCTAGGTTGAAGCGTTTGTTTACAGTAGCAGTTTTTATTTTTAGGTTCTACTCTGTTCTTTCTTATATAGATAGATGAATTTGGAACGCTAAAGCCAACATGGTTTCTAGTAGCTGTTTGAAACTTGACAAAATAAAGGAGTTCTCAGTTTTGTCTCTATGGTTTGTTTCTTTTCAAGTAGCCGTAGGCACAGACTGTGGAAAAGCATTTTTATTGAGAGGGGTTTCCAAGCTTCTAAGAAATAACGAGTTTCCAAAATACCAGCAAATATTTTTTCACCCAAACTTGATGATACTTGGTGGTAATGATCCGTACACAAATCCCACTTGGCTCACCAAATTTTCTTCTTCTAGGTTGAAGCGTTCGTCTACAGTAGTCGTTTTTATATTTAGGTTTCCCTCTGTTCTCTCCTATATAGATAGATGAAGTTGGAACTCTAAATCCAACATGGTTTCTAGTCGCTATTTGGAACTTGACCAAAAAAAAAGTAGTTCTCATTTTTGACTCAATGCATTTTTCTTTCTTAAGTAGCCCTAAGCAGAGACTGTGGAAAAGCACTTTCATTGAAAGGGGTTGCCAAGCTTCCAAGAAACAACGAGTTTCCAAAATACCAGCAAATATTTTTTCACCCAATCTTGATGATACTTAGTGGTAATGATCCATACACAAATCTCACTTGACTCACCAAATTTTGTTCTTCTAGGTTGAAGCGTTTGTTTACAGGAACTGTTTATATTTTTAGGTTTCCCTCTGTTCTCTCCTATATAGATAGATGAATTTGGAACTCTAAATCCAACATGGTTTGTAGTAGCTCTTTGAAACTTGACAAAATAAAGGAATTCTCAGTTTTGTCTCTATGATTTGTTTCCTCTTCAAGTAGCCCTAAGCAGAGTCTGTGGAAAAGCACTTTCATTGAAAGGGGTTGCCAACCTTCCAAGAATTTACGAGTCTCGAAATACCAGCAAATATTTTTTCACTCAATCTTGATGATACGTGGTGGTAATGATCGGTACACAAATCCCACTTGGCTCACGAAATTTTCTTCTTCTAGGCAGAAGCGTTCATTTACAGTAGTAGTTTTTATATTTAGGTTTTCCTCTGTTCTCTCCTATATAGATAGATGAATTTGGAACTCTAAATCCAACATGGTTTCTAGTCGCTCTTTGAAACCTGACAAAAAAAAAGTAGTTCTCAGTTTTGACTCTATGCTTTGTTTTTTCTTCAAGTAGCCCTAAGCAGAGACTGTGGAAAAGCACTTTCATTGAAAGGGGTTGTCAAGCTTCCAAGAAACAACGAGTTTCCGAAATACCAGCAAATATTTTTTCACCCAATCTTGATGATACTTAGTGGTAATGATCGATACACAAATCCCACTTGACTCACCAAATTTTGTTCTTCTAGGTTGAAGCGTTTGTTTACAGGAGCTGTTTGTATTTTTAGGTTTCCCTCTGTTCTCTCCTATATAGATAGATGAATTTGGAACTCTAAATCCAACATGGTTTCTAGTCGCTCTTTGAAAATTGCCAAAAAAAAGTAGTTCTCAGTTTTGACTCTATGCTTTGTTTTTTCTTCAAGTAGCCCTAAGCAGAGACTGTGAAAAAGCACTTTCATTGAAACGGGTTGCCAAGCATCCAAGAAACAACGAGTTTCCGAACTACCAGCAAATATTTTTTCACCCAATCTTGATGATACTTAGTGGTAATGATCGATACACAAATCCCACGTGACTCACCAAATTTTTTTCTTCTAGGTTGAAGCGATTGTTTACAGGAGCTGTTTGTATTTTTAGGTTTCCCTCTGTTCTCGCCTATATAGATAGATGAATTTGGAACTCTAAATCCAACATGGTTTGTAGTAGCTTTTTGAAACTTGAAAAAATAAAGGAATTCTCAGTTTTTTCTCTATGATTTGTTTCCTCTTCAAGTAGCCCTAAGCAGAGTCTTTGGAAAAGCACTTTCATTGAAAGGGGTTGCCAACCTTCCAAGAAATTACGAGTCTCCGAAATACCGGCAAATTTTTTTTCACTCAATCTTGATGATACGTGGTGGTAATGATCGGTACACAAATCCCACTTGGCTCACCAACTTTTCTTCTTCTAGGTAGAAGCGTTCGTTTACAGTAGTAGTTTTTAATTTTAGGTTTCCCTCTGTTCTCTCCTATATAGATAGATGAATTTGGAACTCTAAATCCAACATGGTTTGTAGTAGCTCTTTGAAACTTGTCAAAATAAAGGAGTTCTCACTTTTGTCTCTCTGGTTTGTTTCCTCTTCAAGTAGCCCTAGGCACAGACTGTGGAAAAGCACTTTCATTGACAGGGGTTGCCAAGCTTCTAAGAAATAATGAGTTTCCGAAATACCAGCAAATATTTTTTCACCCAATCTTGATGATACTTGATGATAATGATCATTACACAAATCCCACTTAGCTCATCAAATTTTGGTCTTCTAGGTTGAAGAGTTCATCTACAGTAGTCTTTTATATATTTAGGTTTCCTCTGTTCTCTCCTATATAGATAGATGAATTTGGAACTCTAAATCCAACATGGTTTGTAGTCGCTCTTTGATACTTGACAAAAAAAAAAGTAGTTCTCAGTTTTGTCTCTATAGTTTGTTTCTTCTTCAAGTAGCCCTAAGTAGAGACTGTGGAAAAGCACTTTCATTGAAAAGGGTTGACACGCTTCCTAGAAACAACGAGTTTCCGAAATGCCAGCAAATATTTTTTCACCCAATCTTGATGATACTTGGTGGTAATGATCGGTACACAAATCCCACTTGGCTCACCAAATTTTCTTCTTCTATGTAGAAGCGTTCGTTTACAGTAGTAGTTTTTAATTTTAGGTTTCCCTCTTTTCTCTCCTATATAGATAGATGAATTGGAATTCTAAATCCAACATGGTTTGTAGTAGCTCATTGAAACTTGTCAAAATAAAGGAGTTCTCACTTTTGTCTCTCTGGTTTGTTTCCTCTTCAAGTAGCCCTAGGCACAGACTGTGGAAAGGCACTTTCATAGACAGGGGTTGCCAAGCTTCTAAGAAATAATGAGTTTCCGAAATACCAGCAAATATTTTTTCACCGAATCTTGATGATACTTGGTGGTAATGATCATTACACAAATCCCACTTGGCTCATCAATTTTTCATCTTCTAGGTTGAAGCGTTCGTCTACAGTAGTCGTTTTTATATTTAGGTTTCCCTCTGTTCTCTCCTATATAGATAGATGAATTTGGAACTCTAAATCCAACATGGTTTGCAGTCGCTCTTTGAAACTTGACAAAAAAAAAAGTAGTTCTCAGTTTTCTCTCTATAGTTTGTTTCTTCTTCAAGTAGCCCTAAGTAGAGACTGTGGAAAAGCACTTTCATTGAAAGGGGTTGACAAGCTTCCTAGAAATAACGAGTTTCCGAAGAGCCAGCAAATATTTTTTCACCCAATCTTGATGATACTTTGTGGTAATGATCGGAACACAAATCCCACTTGACTCACCAAATTTTGTTCTTCTAGGTTGAAGTGTTTGTTTACAGTAGCAGTTTTTATTTTTAGGTTCTACTCTGTTCTTTCTTATATAGATAGATGAATTTGGAACGCTAAAGCCAACATGGTTTCTAGTAGCTCTTTGAAACTTGACAAAATAAAAGAGTTCTCAGTTTTGTCTCTATGGTTTGTTTCTTTTCAAGTAGCCCTAGGCACAGACTGTGGAAAAGCATTTTTTATTGAGAGGGGTTTCAAGCTTCTACGAAATAACGATTTTCCAAAATAGCAGCAAATATTTTCTCACCCAATCTTGATGATACTTGGTGGTAATGATCAGTACACAAATCCCACTTGGCTCACCAAATTTTGTTCTTCTAGGTTGAAGCGTTCGTCTACAGTAGTCGTTTTTATATTTAGGTTTCCCTCTGTTCTCTCCTATATAGATAGATGAATTTGGAACTCTAAATCCAACATGGTTTGTAGTAGCTCTTTGAAACTTGACAAAATAAAGGAATTCTCAGTTTTGTCTCTATGATTTGTTTCCTCTTCAAGTAGCCCTAAGCAGAGTGTGTGGAAAAGCACTTTCATTGAAAGGGGTTGCCAACCTTCCAAGAAATTACGAGTCTCGAAATACCAGCAAATATTTTTTCACTCAATCTTGATGATACGTGGTGGTAATGATCGGTACACAAATCCCACTTGGCTCACCAAATTTTCTTCTTCTAGGTAGAAGCGTTCGTTTAGTGTAGTAGTTTTTATATTTAGGTTTCCCTCTGTTCTCTTCTATATAGATAGATGAATTTGGAACTCTAAATCCAACATGGTTTGTAGTAGCTCTTTGAAACTGCCAAATAAAGTAGTTCTCAGTTTTCTCTCTATGGTTTGTTCCTCTTCAAGTACCCCTAAGCAGAGACTGTGGAAATGCACTTTCATTGAATGGGTTTGCCAAGCTTCCAAGAAATTAGGAGTTTCCGAAATA